>NC_143034.1:17507500-17557500 GCF_057628025.1 Oncorhynchus mykiss | reverse complement strand
ATCCAGACAGGCCTATATACAGATGTCTGAGCTCTTTCAGGTCATCTAATCCAGACAGGCCTATATACAGATGTCTGAGCTCTTTCAGGTCATCTAATCCAGACAGGCCTATATACAGATGTCTGAGCTCTTTCAGGTCATCTAATCCAGACAGGCCTATATACAGATGTCTGATCTCTTTCAGGTCATCTAATCCAGACAGGCCTATATACAGATGTCTGAGCTCTTTCAGGTCATCTAATCCAGACAGGCCTATATACAGATGTCTGAGCTCTTTCAGGTCATCTAATCCAGACAGGCCTATATACAGATGTCTGAGCTCTTTCAGGTCATCTAATCCAGACAGGCCTATATACAGATGTCTGAGCTCTTTCAGGTCATCTAATCCAGACAGGCCTATATACAGATGTCTGATCTCTTTCAGGTCATCTAATCCAGACAGGCCTATATACAGATGTCTGAGCTCTTTCAGGTCATCTAATCCAGACAGGCCTATATACAGATGTCTGAGCTCTTTCAGGTCATCTAATCCAGACAGGCCTATATACAGATGTCTGAGCTCTTTCAGGTCATCTAATCCAGACAGGCCTATATACAGATGTCTGAGCTCTTTCAGGTCATCTAATCCAGACAGGCCTATATACAGATGTCTGATCTCTTTCAGGTCATCTAATCCAGACAGGCCTGTATACAGATGTCTGATCTCTTTCAGGTCATCTAATCCAGACAGGCCTATATACAGATGTCTGAGCTCTTTCAGGTAACACCCACAAGCACGCGCATGCACACACACGCACGCGCACACACACACACACACACACACACACACACACTACACTACACTACACTACACTACACTACACTACACTGCCTTGACATACTATGCTGACAGCCTGACAGGTCTGCTCCGGTCACAACATAAAAACACTCATAGTGGAGACAGACATACAGACATATCGTCTTGGGGGCCTTGTCCCCACATTAACCCCTAGAATGCATGTACTACTTGTGTCCGTCTGTTGCAACAAAGTATTCACTCTCTCGCTCTCTCACCTCTGTATTTGTTTCTCACAAACACACAGACACACACTCACACACTCACACACACACACAGACACACACTCACACTCAGACATACTCACACACACACACACACACACACACACACACACACACACACACACACACAGAGTCACACACAGTCACACACAGTCACACACAGTCACACACTTACAGCTGAAGGGGACCTCATTGGGTTTTTAGTTTTGTTCTAGACAACATGTTGGTTTCAGAAACGTGACAGTTTCAGTTCCCTCACAGTTCAAATCTGGTTAATAGACCTACTTCTTCTCATTGTGTGTGTTGTTTCTGCCGCTGCCTTCTTCTTCCGCACAGAGGAACACACACATACATACACCCACCCACTCTCTCTCTCTCTCTGTTTATCTCTCTCTCTCTCTCTCTCTCTGCCTCTCTATCTCTCTCTCTGTTTCTCTCTCTCTCCCTGCCTCTCTATCTCTCTCTCTGTTTCTCTCTCTCCGAAGAGGGCTTCCTCCACCAACAGTAGCTGTATTAATTGGCCTGTGATGCTGAACGGGCTGTGTTCAGGTGTAACGCTCTTCATCACCGCTCTCCTCCTGTTACACACACCGTTCAACACTGTTCGCCGCAGGCCCGAGCAACACTCTGTGTGTGTGTGTGTGTGTGTGTGTGTGTGTGTGTGTGTGTGTGTGTGTGTGTGTGTGTGTGTGTGTGTGTGTGTGTGTGTGTGTGTGTGTGTGTGTGTGTGTGTGTGTGTGTGTGTGCGCGCGCGCGTGTGTTGGCCTAATGGAGAGAGAGGGACGCCACATTGCCTTGTACCTCAAGAGAAAACATTTGAGAAAACCTGATGCAGTCAAACGTAATGTTTTGGTTGTTCAGTATTCTATGCACTTTTTCATTCAACTCACTTAAATATATTTAACAGTTATTTCAGGTTGACACTATTCAATTGAATGTAATTGAGGTTCAGATGCTCGAAGGGTTGTGAAAGACCTGAGCCAACATGGTTCTCCAGTTCCCTTATTACCAATGGATTATGGGGCATCTGTACAATGGGACCTTTCATCGGATCAGGAAGGCTCTTTACAGTGTTTTGGATTGACTTACCTGACCTAATACTCTCTTAATGTGTAGAAGTGTAAAAGCCACCTGGGTGGGGAAGCTGGGCGGCCATTTTGGTCCGTACGGTAGGACTCACCTTACATAAGCTATTGTGATGGAGCCACAAGGAGATTAGTTGCATGGCCTTGCTGATTGACACGAGAGCCATCAGTGGTGATTGCTGTGACGCAAGTGGAAAAAAATGGTTGATGTGATGGGTTTGGAAATAAGTATTGTGTTGTTGGTGATCTTATTGATTGTTGCACACATACCGTTAGTGTGCTCACACACACACACACACTCACACACACACACACACACACACACACTCTCACACACACTCTCACACACACACACACACACACACACACACACACACACACACACACACACACACACACACACACACACACACTCGTCCTTGACTGTCTTTGTCTGTCTGTTTGTCTGACTAGGGGTAATTACATCTGAACGCAGTGGAGGTACATGGGTAAAATCACTGGGGAAGCCAAGCCAGAAAACAAAGACATATTACAATCTATGTGTTGTGATCATTGTGTTGTTTGCTCTATAGCCTGCTAGTTCATATGCCTTGACATCGTGATATATGGGCCTAAAGGACGAGACGATAAGAAGACACAGTGGCAGAATAAATTCAACCACACCTTTGTTTCATCACAAAACCGTAGAGCAACATCTGTCTGGTGAAGTCCACCAAGCATTTAGCCTGTAACAAACAGTAACACCACCTACAGCAGGGTCCAGTAGGATAATGTTCCCCACATTTTCAGACCACTAAACAACTATTGATTTAGAACCACAGGGAGTCACCGCTAGTCGCACGGAAAACAGGAGCTGCCTCCACTATTCCAGCACCATTTACACTTCAACATTTCAACATCATCAAATCACCTCTGCTTCATCTAATACAGTGACAGCTAAAAGATACCAAAAACAATGTAGTCCAATCAACGTAAGCTACACTGAAAACATATATAAACACAGCATGTAAAGTGTTGGTTCTATATTTCAGGAGCTGAAATAAAGGATCCCAGAAATGTTCATACACACTAAAAGCTTATTTCTCTCAAATGTTGTGAACACGTGTTTTTACCTCCCTGTTAGTGAGCATTTCTCCTGTCCAAGATAATCCATCCACCTGACAGGTGTGGCATATCAAGAAGCTGATTCAACAGCATGATCATTACACAGCTGCACCTTGTGCTGTGGACAATAAAAGGCCACTCTAAAATGTGCAGTTTTGTCACACAAGACAATGCTACAGATGTCTCATGTCTCAAGTTTTGAGGAAGCGTGCAATTGACATGCTGACTGCAGGAATGTCCACCAGAGCTGTTGCCGGAGAATTGAATGTTCTGAAACAAAGCTGAAAATGTCCCAGTTCTTCCATGGCCTGCATACTCACCAGACATGTCATCCATTGAGCATGCTGGGATGCTCTGGATTGATGTGTATGACAATCTATGGACAATGAACACAACTGCATTTTATCAATGGCAATTTGAATGAACAGAGATACCGGGACAAGATCCTGAGGCCCATTGTCCTGCCATTCATCTGCCGCCATCACCACATGTTTCAGCATGATAACGCACAGCCCCATGTTGCAAGGATCTGTACACAATTCCTGGAAGCTGAAAATGTCTCAGTTCTTCCCTGGCCTGCATAGTCACCAGACATGTCACACGTCGGCATTTTTGGGATGCCTTGGATCGACAGCATGCTCCAGTTCCCGCCAATATCCAGCAATTTCACGCAGCCATTTTTTATTTAAAAATAACTAGGAAGAGAGAATTCAAGGGAATGAGAGAGTGAGAGAAAGAAGTAGAGGGAGAGAGAATCAAATCAAATGTTATTTGTCACATGTGCCGAATACAACAGGTACAACCTTACAACCTTACAGTGAAATGCTTACTTACAAGCCCTTAACCATCAATGCTTTAAGAGGTTAAGAAAAAAATAAGAAGAAGTGTTAAGTAAAAAATAGATAAGTACAACTTTTTAAATAGAAAATAAAAGTAACAAATAATAGCAGTAAAATAACAAGCAACGCTATATACAAGGGGTACCGGTACAGAGTCAATGTGCGGGGGCACTGGTTAGTCGAGGTAATTGAGGTAATATGTACATGTAGGTAGAATTAAAGTGACTACGTATAGATCATAAACAGAGAGTAGCAGCAGTGTAAAAGAGGGTGTCTGGGTAGCCCTTTGATTAGCTGTTCAGGAGACTTATGGCTTGGGGGTAGAAGCTGTTTCGAAGCCCTCTTTTACACACTACTCTCTGTAATGCCTTGTGGTCGGAGGCCTCATACAGCACTCTAACACCCATTCACTGCTCAGCAGGTGGTGAGAGATATTGAGAAAGAGAGAGGGAGATGTAGAGCATTAGATTTAAAAAAATATATATGTTATTAAACTAGGCAAGTCAGTTAAGAACACATTTTTATTTACAATGACAGCCTACCCCGGGCCAATTGTGCACCACCCTATGGGGCTCCCAATCACAGCCAGATGTGATTCAGCCTGGATTTGAACCAGAGACTGTAGTTACTCCTCTTGCACTGAGATGCAGTGCCTTAGACCACTGCACCACTCGGGAAGGAGGGAGGGAGGGAGGGAGAGAGGGAAGGATCTAGACAGCATTAGTGTTTGTCTGGAATATAATGACACACCTCTGGACAGATGATAAGTCAAAACACCACACACACACTGTGCTGCCTCACCTGTCTTTGTCTCCAAACCCAGTCATTATCCCTACCGCTAATATTTAACCCCTGGCTAGCATGACTCAGCTAAAAAACCCACAATGCAGAGTGCTAATACGCTAACGGGCTAAAGTCAGCAAGATATGCAGTAAAGCAGCCAGACAGTTCTACTGATTCCTTCTCCTCCTTTTCAGCTGTAATGAGAAGGCAATTGAGAGGAGTGGATGAAGAAAGGGAGGATGAAAGGAGGGCTGGATGGCTAGTGTTGAAGGAGAAGAAGAAAGTGATGATGTGTGGGAAACTGTGAATCCATTTACTATTAAAGATGATACGACGATGTCTTAGTCATCCAGTAAGTTGTTCTAGGGACCAAGACACTGTGGAGGGTTATGGGAAAATGGATTGTCCGGCATTCCCATCCCTATGGCAATGATGATGTCAGATAGAACTGGAGACAGAGATATCAGGAGAGAGAGAGAGAAGGAAGGAGAGGGGGAGAGAGGGAAGGAAGGAGAGGGAGAGGAGAGGGAGGGAGCGAGGTAAGGAGAGGGAGAGGATGGAGAGAGGGATGGAGTGGAGAGAGGGAGGGAGGGTGAAAAGGAGGTAGGTAAGGAGTGAGGGAGGGAGGTAAGGAGAGGGAGGGAGGGAAAGGCAGAGGATGAGTGGAGGGAGGGAGGTAAGGAGAGGGAAGGGGATGGAGTGGAGAGAGGGATGTAAGGATGGAGGTAGGGAGGGGGAGAGGATGACAAGAGAGGGATGGAGTGGAGGGAGGAAAGGAGGAGAGGGAGAGGATAGAGTGAGAGATAAAAAATGTAGGGGAGAGAGAAGGAAGAGTGACACTACTGTGTTCATCAGTCTAGGGAGAGAGAGGGAGGGGAAGAGAGGGAATGATAGAAAAGAGAGGGAGGGGTTGAGGCCTTACTGACTGGTACAGTTACATTATGGATGAGAGTAGAGGAGTGTGTGCATTCCAATGACTTTCCCACACACACACACTCCCCAATCACAACCTACGCCCCTACACACACTCCCCAATCACAACCTACGCCCCTACACACACTCCACCAATCACAACCTACACCCCTACACACACTCCCCAATCACAACCTACGCCCCTACACACACTCCCCAATCACAACCTACACTCCTACACACACTCCACAATCACAACCTACACCCCTACACACACTCCCCAATCACAACCTACACTCCTACACACACTCCCCAATCACAACCTACACCCCTACACACACTCCCCAATCACAACCTACGCCTCTACACACACTCCCTAATCACAACCTACACCCCTACACACACTCCCCAATCACAACCTACACCCCTACACACACTCCCCAATCACAACCTACACCCCTACACACACTCCCCAATCACAAACTACACCCCTACACACACTCCCCAATCACAACCTACACCCCTACACACACTCCCCAATCACAACCTACACCCCTACACACACTCCCCAATCACAACCTACACCCCTACACACACTCCCCAATCACAACCTACACCCCTACACACACTCCCCAATCACAACCTACGCCCCTACACACACTCCCCAATCACAACCTACACCCCTACACACACTCCCCAATCACAACCTACGCCCCTACACACACTCCCCAATCACAACCTACACCCCTACACACACTCCCCAATCACAACCTACACCCCTACACACACTCCCCAATCACAACCTACACCCCTACACACACTCCCCAATCACAACCTACACCCCTACACACACTCCCCAATCACAACCTACGCCCCTACACACACTCCCCAATCACAACCTACACCCCTACACACACTCCCCAATCACAACCTACGCCTCTACACACACTCCCTAATCACAACCTACACTCCTACACACACTCCACAATCACAACCTACACCCCTACACACACTCCCCAATCACAACCTACACTCCTACACACACTCCCCAATCACAACCTACACCCCTACACACACTCCCCAATCACAACCTACGCCTCTACACACACTCCCTAATCACAACCTACACCCCTACACACACTCCCCAATCACAACCTACACCCCTACACACACTCCCCAATCACAACCTACACCCCTACACACACTCCCCAATCACAACCTACACCCCTACACACACTCCCCAATCACAACCTACACCCCTACACACACTCCCCAATCACAACCTACACCCCTACACACACTCCCCAATCACAACCTACACCCCTACACACACTCCCCAATCACAACCTACGCCCCTACACACACTCCCCAATCACAACCTACACCCCTACACACACTCCCCAATCACAACCTACACCCCTACACACACTCCCCAATCACAACCTACACCCCTACACACACTCCCCAATCACAACCTACACCCCTACACACACTCCCTAATCACAACCTACACCCCTACACACACTCCCTAATCACAACCTACACCCCTACACACACTCCCCAATCACAACCTACACCCCTACACACACTCCCCAATCACAACCTACACCCCTACACACACTCCCCAATCACAACCTACACCCCTACACACACTCCCCAATCACAACCTACACCCCTACACACACTCCCCAGTCACAACCTACACCCCTACACACACTCCCCAATCACAACCTACACCCCTACACACACTCCCCAATCACAACCTACACCCCTACACACACTCCCCAATCACAACCTACACCCTTACACACACTCCCCAATCACAACCTACACCCCTACACACACTCCCCAATCACAACCTACACCCCTACACACACTACCCAATCACAACCTACACCCCTACACACACTCCCCAATCACAACCTACACCCCTACACACACTACCCAATCACAACCTACACCCCTACACACACTCCCCAATCACAACCTACACCCCTACACACACTCCCCAATCACAACCTACGCCTCTACACACACTCCCTAATCACAACCTACACCCCTACACACACTCCCCAATCACAACCTACACCCCTACACACACTCCCCAATCACAACCTACGCCTCTACACACACTCCCTAATCACAACCTACACCCCTACACACACTCCCCAATCACAACCTACACCCCTACACACACTCCTCAATCACAACCTACACCCCTACACACACTCCCCAATCACAACCTACACCCCTACACACACTCCCCAATCACAACCTACACCCCTACACACACTCCCCAATCACAACCTACGCCCCTACACACACTCCCCAATCACAACCTACACCCCTACACACACTCCCCAATCACAACCTACACCCCTACACACACTCCCCAATCACAACCTACACCCCTACACACACTCCCCAATCACAACCTACACCCCTACACACACTCCCTAATCACAACCTACACCCCTACACACACTCCCCAATCACAACCTACACCCCTACACACACTCCCCAATCACAACCTACACCCCTACACACAAACCATTGCACTTATACCCCTTTTCCATCCATACAAACACGCACTCTCATCTAACCCAGACCTCTCTCTCTTAGCACCCGGCCTTCTCCTGAGATCTGTCTCACCTGCCCACTGAAACACACACACACACACACACACACACACACACACACACACACACACACACACACACACACACACACGGGGCACTGAGTACCACTGAACCATACACACACACTAAGCACTGAGCACCACTGAACCATACACACACACTGAGCACTGAGCACCACTGAACCATACACACACACTGAGCACTAAGCACTGAGCACCACTGAACCATACACGCACACTGAGCACTGAGCACCACTGAACCATACACACACATTGAGCACTGAGCACCACTGAACCATACACACACACTGAGCACTAAGCACTGAGCACCACTGAACCAGACACACACACTGAGCACTGAGCACCACTGAACCATACACACACACTGAGCACTAAGCACTGAGCACCACTGAACCATACACACACACTGAGCACTGAGCACCACTGAACCATACACACACATTGAGCACTGAGCACCACTGAACCATACACACACACTGAGCACTAAGCACTGAGCACCACTGAACCATACACACACACTGAGCACTGAGTACCACTGAACCATACACACACACACTGAGCACCATTGAACCATACACACACACAACAACCAGGAAGTCCACTATGAAGTGCTTTTGTGCATGTATTTGAGTGTGTCAGTGTGTTCTTAGGGAAAGGGGGGATACCTAGTCAGTTGTACAACTGAATGCCTTCAACTGAAATGTGTCTTCCGCATTTAACCCAGTTAAACTCTGAATCAGTCAGTTAGATATCAGCTTTCTTATAGAAACACAGAGAAACACTCTTGTTGGGTAATGTTCTAATGATGAGTCACTATAGAGCTAGCTTAGCGTTGGCTAATGGGAGACTCTTGTTGGGTGATGTCCTATGGATGAGTCACTGTAAAGCTAGCTTAGCGGGGGCTAATGTCAGTCTCTTGTTGGGTGATGTCCTATGGATGAGTCACTGTAGAGCTAGCTTAGCTGTGGCTAATGTCAGACTAGTTGGGTGATGTCCTATGGATGAGTCACTGTAGAGCTAGCTTAGCGGTGGCTAATGTCAGTCTCTTGTTGGGTGATGTTCTAATGATGAGTCACTATAGAGCTAGCTTAGCGGTGGCTAATGTCAGTCTCTTGTTGGGTGATGTCCTATGGATGAGTCACTGTAGAGCTAGCTTAGCGTTGGCTAATGTCAGTCTCTTGTTGGGTGATGTCCTATGGATGAGTCACTGTAGAGCTAGCTTAGCGGTGGCTAATGTCAGTCCCTTGTTGGGTGATGTCCTATGGATGAGTCACTATAGAGCTAGCTTAGCAGTAGCTAACAGAAGAACAACACAGATGAAACGGAGCAAGGCACGGTCAGGGATGTACTGAGAGGACAGAGAGAGAAAGAGAGAGAGAAGGGCATAAAGGGAGAACGGGTGAGAGAGCAAGAGAGCCTTACTGTATGTCCCACGCTGAGGCCAACTCTTCTATTTCTATGTTCTAGTTTTCTAATGTGAAAAAGGGGCCCTGTGGGAAAAAGGTTGGGCACGTCTGCCATAGAGGGCTGGTCAATGGTTGTGCACAGTATATGGAATCGGGTGGCATTTGGGCCACAACCTTATTAGTTTCCATTGGTCTCTGTAAAGCCTGTGACTCAGAGAAACAGACACAGAGGAAGTTATTGAAACAGGTCAGTCAGACGGACACTGTGGGGTCAGCAATGGAAATCTATGGGTGTTCTGGGCAGAACAGGGCCTGTCTGATCTGCAGTTTAAATGAGGTGACAGAGGCTGGGCTGCATCTCAATCGTCTAAAGAGGCTCCCTTGTCCCTTCCTTGTTTCCTTTCCTTCATCTGCTCTCTCACTCTTGATAGTTGTTAGGCAACGCCCATTAACTGTCCTCCTTGCAGTTCTAAACTTTGCAAGGCATGTCACTTCACCAATCTCTTGGCATAGCCCAGCGCTAAGCAGTGCACAGTTTTCTTAACAACAACGGGATGCTAGGGATGGACATGAGTACCCCATCTTTAACCAGGGATAAAAACATTTTGAAAAACTGTAAAAACTATTTGGTCTAAATTTTGTCTTGAAGACAACATTAATTTGCTTTGACTCTAGTGTTCCATTTGTACATGTGCATTTGCAGGACACAACAAAAAAATTAACCAAGCCAAGCATCACTAAGTTTTTATACAGTGCATTAGGAAAGTATTCAGACCCCTTGACTTTTTCCACTTTTTGTTACATTACAGCCTTGTTCTAAAATGGACTGGGGAAAAAATATCCCCTCATCAATCTTCACACAATACCCCGTAATGACAAAGCAAAAACTGTTTTGTTGAAATTTTAGCTAATTTATGATACTCGAAATTGAGCTCAGGTGCATCCTGTTTCCATTGATCACCCTTGAGATGTTTCTACAACTTGATTGGAGTCCACCCGTGGTTAATGTAATTGATTGGACATGATCTGGGGAAGGGTATTAAACAATTTCTGCAGCATTGAAGATCCCCCCAAGAACACAGTGGCCTCCATCATTTTTAAATGGAAGAAGTTTGGAACCACCAACACTGTTCCTAGAGCTGGCCTCCAGCCAAACTAAGCAATCAGGGAAGAAGGGCCTTGGTCAGGGAGGCGAGTCTCATAGCAGAATGTCTGAATACTTATTCAGAATAAGGCGTAACAAAATGTGGAAAAAGAGAAGGGCTCTGAATACGTTCAGAAAGCACTGTAGATAAATGCCCACATAGTTTTTTACAGTGCTGCCTTTGTTAAATTCATTTTTTTCATTCGAGTACTGGAAAACAAATCATGCACGTACTCTCATGCGAGTACTCAAACAGTCAAAAAAGGTCAAATGCCCTACTGGATGGATCCATAAAGAATTACTGTGGGAATTAATATCGCGGGATGAGGAAATGATTGGCTAATGCAATTTAAGTCATGTATCAAATTGTTGCTTACTGTTGTAAAACAGTAGATATGAAGCAATACCAACATGTGGTCAACTAGAGGGTCATTTCAGCACCGTTTTCATTAGGACAGCGCCATTGAGTGGGGACTCGTCTTGATAAATGAATAACTGTTAGATTTCCATTTGGATATTGCTGAGGGTACAAATAGATCGGGGATAATGTTAGCTAAGTTGAGTGCATACTGCCCGTGATCAGTTAGTTTACAAGTTTACACGTTGCCAGGTTATGTAGTTTAACAAGTGGTATGTTTTGCTCTTCACTGCCAGCTGTTTAGTAGCCCAGTCCTGCTTCCCAACCAAAAGCATGTGACTTCACTGACTTGCCTGATAATCTATCAATGTGATTTGGTGTCACTGAATCTCCGTCTCTATACTGTAGACTAGGTCTATTTGGTGATTTGGTTTGACTGAATCTCCGTCTCTATACTGTAGGCTAGGTCTATTTGGTGATTTGGTTTGACTGAATCTCCGTCTCTATACTGTAGACTAGGTCTATTTGGTGATTTGGTTCCACTGAATCTCCGTCTCTATACTGTAGGCTAGGTCTATTTGGTGATTTGGTTCCACTGAATCTCCGTCTCTATACTGTAGGCTAGGTCTATTTGGTGATTTGGTTTGACTGAATCTCCGTCTCGATACTGTAGGCTAGGCCTATTTGGTGATTTGGTTCCACTGAATCTCCGTCTCTATACTGTAGGCTAGGTCTATTTGGTGATTTGGTTCCACTGAATCTCCGTCTCTATACTGTAGACTAGGTCTATTTGGTGATTTGGTTCCACTGAATCTCCGTCTCGATACTGTAGGCTAGGTCTATTTGGTGATTTGGTTTGACTGAATCTCCGTCTCTATACTGTAGACTAGGTCTATTTGGTGATTTGGTTTGACTGAATCTCCGTCTCTATACTGTAGGCTAGGTCTATTTGGTGATTTGGTTCCACTGAATCTCCGTCTCTATACTGTAGGCTAGGTCTATTTGGTGATTTGGTTTGACTGAATCTCCGTCTCTATACTGTAGACTAGGTCTATTTGGTGATTTGGTTTGACTGAATCTCCGTCTCTATACTGTAGGCTAGGTCTATTTGGTGATTTGGTTCCACTGAATCTCCGTCTCTATACTGTAGGCTAGGTCTATTTGGTGATTTGGTTTGACTGAATCTCCGTCTCTATACTGTAGACTAGGTCTATTTGGTGATTTGGTTTGACTGAATCTCCGTCTCTATACTGTAGGCTAAGTCTATTTGGTGATTTGGTTCCACTGAATCTCCGTCTCTATACTGTAGACTAGGTCTATTTGGTGATTTGGTTTGACTGAATCTCCGTCTCTATACTGTAGGCTAGGCCTATTTGGTGATTTGGTTCCACTGAATCTCCGTCTCTATACTGTAGACTAGGTCTATTTGGTGATTTGGTTTGACTGAATCTCCGTCTCTATACTGTAGGCTAGGCCTATTTGGTGATTTGGTTCCACTGAATCTCCGTCTCTATACTGTAGACTAGGTCTATTTGGTGATTTGGTTTGACTGAATCTCCGTCTCTATACTGTAGGCTAGGTCTATTTGGTGATTTGGTTTGACTGAATCTCCGTCTCGATACTGTAGACTAGGCCTATTTGGTGATTTGGTTCCACTGAATCTCCGTCTCTATACTGTAGGCTAGGTCTATTTGGTGATTTGGTTCCACTGAATCTCCGTCTCTATACTGTAGACTAGGTCTATTTGGTGATTTGGTTTGACTGAATCTCCGTCTCTATACTGTAGACTAGGTCTATTTGGTGATTTGGTTTGACTGAATCTCCGTCTCTATACTGTAGACTAGGTCTATTTGGTGATTTGGTTTGACTGAATCTCCGTCTCTATACTGTAGACTAGGTCTATTTGGTGATTTGGTTTGACTGAATCTCCGTCTCTATACTGTAGACTAGGTCTATTTGGTGATTTGGTTTCTGGCTGGGCCAATAAGTGGAGGTGGTATAGCTCATCTATCACTGATCAGAGACATTTAGCATGCAATAATGTAGCCTAACATCAATGTGAAAGACTGGTGGAAAGCAGGCCAAGACACATATAAAATCAGGGTTATTCCACCAAATACTGATTTCTGAACTCTTCCCAAGTTAAAACATTAGTATTGTGTTGTTTAAAATGAATAGGAACTTATTTTCTTGGCATTATTCGAGGTCTGACAACACTGCATATTTTTTGTTATTTTGATCAGTTTGATTTCTGCAAATAAATGCTCTAAATGACAATATTTATATTTGGAATTTGGGAGAAATGTTGTCAGTAGTTTATAGAATAAAACTAAAATGTTAATTTTACCCAAACACATACCTATAAATAGTAAAACGAGAGAAAGTGATCATTTAGCAGTGGTCTCTTCATTTTTGAAATATGTGTGTTGACTGTGATCGGGTAGGTGTGTCTTGTCTGTTTAAAGAACACAATGGCTGCACAGAACCCTAAGATAGGCCTGATTAAACTCTAAATATGCTATTCTATTCTTTTGAAAATACATTTTATTAGTCTTATAATGTTTATTATGACCTGCTTAAACCAATGAATAAAGGATTTATTTTTGATGGTGTATATTTTCAATGGATTTATAAAAATAGACGCCCTCCCACATCTGCACACCAGTGCACACCAGTGCACACCAGTGCACACCAGTGCTACCACTCATCACCCGCATGCCGGGAAGATATAAAAGGTGTATTTAGGAAAGAATCTGCTAAAAAATGGGCCTGTTTGTATGGGGGTCATATAAACATTGGCCAAATGTTGTTTTTTTTTTTTGGGGGGGGGGGGGCAAAGTACCGTAAATCCTATGTGAAAGCAGCATAAGTGTGTGAGTGTGTGTGTATGGTATGCGTGTGTGGTGTGTGCGTGGTGTGTGTGTAGTCATGGGATGTAAACCCTCCCCCTTTTGATTTGATAGGCCAACCAATTAAGACAATGGACTTCACATATCTGATTGGACCCCCCCCTCCTCCATCCATCCATTTTTGTATTAGTTTCCCCGTCCCAATGTCCTTGACATATTCCTCCTCTAGGGAAGAAGGCCAGCTGGGGCACAGTAGCCACGTGGTACATTACCAGACCCTAATGTGATGAGAAAATGTGGAGCTGTGGAGCCGCAAAGACAATAGGAGCCATATCTATTGCTGATGCTGTGTCGGCACAAAATGGCCGCCTAGTTGGCCCTTTGGGTTATTGACCACTATTTGATACAATGGGACTGGGGACATCTGCGTGGTCGTTGATATTGGAGAACAGAGGAACACACACACTTAGGACAGGAGTCCGAACAGTTCAGGCTTTGTGTTTATTGCTTAGTAAGCAGCCATTGTCCCCTTGGGGTTCTGGTTAAGACCAAGTCGACAGAATGTCTCGTCTGTATACAGGCCCACATCCTGTGTGTGTGTGCGTTTGCATGAGTGTCCAATGTGTGTGCATGCATGTGTGTGTGTGTGAGGTCTCCCAGGACAGCGCTAAGTTGGCTTGTTGACTGTGGATAATATTGTCTCAAACTCGATTTCCCTCCCTGTCTGTATTCTATTGCCCCCCACCCCCTCTGTTGCTATGACAACCAACAATGAGCTTTTCTGTTGATTTCTGCACTGCCCTCCTCAGCAATAATAGTGGCTGGTGTCTGTGCCACCGAGTGTGTGTGTGTGTGTTGCCAGCTAATCTGAGAGAGTGATCAGTGTGCCACCGAGTGTGTGTGTGTGTGTGTTTCCAGCTAATCTGAGAGAGTGATCAGTGTGCCACCACATTGCAGGCTGTAGCAGTGCCTCACTGGTTGTTTACCAGTCTGCAGGCCTCTAAGAGATTCCAAACCAAATGTTTGGGTTTCCTTCTGGTAGAGCATTTCAAATATCTTAAGGCTGCATTCCAATGGGGCTTTTTCGCACCCCAGGGATGCTGTGTGGGACTGTGTGTGTGCGTGTGTGTGTGTGTCTGTGTGTGCCTGCGTGCATGTGTGTGTTCACTGTAATCTCTGAATGTGTTTTTAGATGAACAAACCAACTGCTGGAAATAACATCTTTCCCCTCTTCTTCATTTGATATCCGCTATTCGACAAATAATGACACTGTCAATTTCTACTACTCTGTGTACTGAACCTCTGCCCAGTTTGATTGGCTGGCTGGCCTTGTCGCCGTGGTGATGGTCACTGGGATACCAGCGGGTCATTGGTTCATTTGGTTCACATTCAGAAGAGGCAGTCTGTTCTCTGTCTGTTTGTCAGTCCTCTATCTGTTCTCAGCGAGTGTGTTGTGTGTCTGCAACATTTCCTCTTCTCTGTAGGTAGTGTGATCTGTACACCTTTGGGAGCTGGCACCACAGTCATAGATATACAGAGTTATTGGGTCACGTTCAGAGAAGGCAATCTGTTCTCCATCGGTTCTCTATGAGTCTGCAACATTTCCTCTCTAACTACAACATTTCCTCTCTAACTACAACATTTCCTCTCTAACAGCAACATTTCCTCTCTAACTGCAACATTTCCTCTCTAACTACAACATTTCCTCTCTAACTGCAACATTTCCTCTCTAACAGCAACATTTCCTCTTTAACAGCAACATTTCCTCTCTAACTACAACATTACCTCTCTAATTGCAACATTTCCTCTCTAACTACAACATGTCCTCTCTAACTACAACATTTCCTCTCTAACTGCAACATTTCCTCTCTAACTACAACATTTCCTCTCTAACTGCAACATTTCCTCTCTAACAGCAACATTTCCTCTCTAACTACAACATTTCCTCTCTAACTAAAACATTTCCTCTCTAACTACAACATTTCCTCTCTAACTGCAACATTTCCTCTCTAACAGCAACACTTCCTCTCTAACTACATCATTTCCCCTTTAACAGCAACATTTCCACTCAAACAGCAACATTTCCTCTCTAACAGCAACATTTCCACTCAAACAGCAACATTTCCTCTCTAACAGCAACACCTTCTGGTTTCTATTGGTTCTATAGCTGTCAGTTGAAAAGCCTGTTTTCTATTGGTTCTATAGCTGTCAGTTGAAAAGCCTGTTTTCTATTGGTTGTATGTCTGTCAGTTGAAAAGCCTGTTTTCTATTGGTTCTATATCTGTCAGTTGAAAAGCCTGTTTTCTATTGGTTCTATATCAGTCAGTTGAAAAGCTTTCTGTTTTCTATTGGTTCTATATCTGTCAGTTGAAAAGCCTGTTTTCTATTGGTTCTATAGCTGTCAGTTGAAAAGCCTGTTTTCTATTGGTTCTATATCTGTCAGTTGAAAAGCCTGTTTTCTATTGGTTCTATATCAGTCAGTTGAAAAGCCTGTTTTCTATTGATTCTATATCTGTCAGTTGAAAAGCCTGTTTTCTATTGGTTCTATATCAGTCAGTTGAAAAGCCTGTTTTCTATTGGTTCTATATCAGTCAGTTGAAAAGCCTGTTTTCTATTGGTTCTATATCTGTCAGTTGAAAAGCCTGTTTTCTATTGGTTCTATATCTGTCAGTTGAAAAGCCTGTTTTCTATTGATTCTATATCTGTCAGTTGAAAAGCCTGTTTTCTATTGGTTCTATATCAGTCAGTTGAAAAGCCTGTTTTCTATTGGTTCTATATCAGTCAGTTGAAAAGCCTGTTTTCTATTGGTTCTATATCTGTCAGTTGAAAAGCCTGTTTTCTATTGGTTCTATAGCTGTCAGTTGAAAAGCCTGTTTTCTATTGGTTCTATATCTGTCAGTTGAAAAGCCTGTTTTCTATTGGTTCTATATCTGTCAGTTGAAAAGCCTGTTTTCTATTGGTTCTATATCTGTCAGTTGAAAAGCCTGTTTTCTATTGGTTCTATATCTGTCAGTTTCCAACGTTTCCTGTCTTGACTATTACAGATTGGTCATTGGTACCTGGCACCATAGTACATAGATATTACAGTTATTGGTTCACATTCAGAGAAGCCAATCTGTTCCTGATCTGTTGTCAACATTTCTTCTTTACTGTAGAAATGTGCACCTGGCTGGCTGGCACCATAATCTATACCCCTCACACTCAACTCTGGGCCTCGAAGCCAGTTCCACTGCGTTCTTTCATTGTTCCCCTTTAATCAGGGACTGATTTAGACCTTGGGCACCAGGTGTGTGCAATTAATGATCAGGTAGAACAGAAAACCTACAGGCCTTGGACCTCATAGGGTAAGAGTTGAGCAACCCTGATCTATACTGTACTGTTGGTTCCTGGGTAGAAAAGACTGTCTGTTCTCTAGTTGAGACGGCAACATTTCCAGATGGTTGTTGGGATTCCCCTCTGCGGTAGGGATGGAAGAACAGCATCCGGCACCATACCCATGGTCCTTTGTGTTACAGGCCCACCTGAACGTTTTTTTCCCGCAACTATTTTCAGCCTTTTGTGTTGTTGTAAAACGCTGAGCATTGACAGAGTGGGTTTGTGTGTACTGTTCAGAGCAAGACAAGGTTTTCATCATGGGTGTATTATTGACCCAGCACCTTTTGTTATAGAAGAAGGAGAGAGAGACATCCATTCCTTCCCTCTCTCTTAGACATCCCATCTCACTTGTCATTTCATGCTGTCTTCTAGCCTACAGAGAGAGAGATGTAAGGAGAGAGAGGCAGAGAGAGATATGTAAGGAGAGAGAGGCAGAGAGAGAGATGTAAGGAGAGAGAGGCAGAGAGAGATGTAAGGAGAGAGAGGCAGAGAGAGATGTAAGGAGAGAGAGGCAGAGAGAGAGATGTAAGGAGAGAGAGGCAGAGAGAGATGTAAGGAGAGAGAGGCAGAGAGAGATGTAAGGAGAGAGAGGCAGAGAGAGAGATGTAAGAAGAGAGAGGTAGAGAGAGAGATACAGTTGATAGAGATGGAGATAAATAGAGAGAGAGAGAGAGGTTTTCATCATTGAGCTAGCACCTTTATTATACAGTAGGAGAGAAAAAGACATACGTCCTAGCTTTTCTTGTCATTCTTCATCCCTCGCTTTTCACTCTTTCTTTCACGCCATCTTGCCTATACTGTGTGTGGACAGGACATATGTAATGTAATGGAGATGGGGAGAGGGAAAGGGAGATGGAGGAGAGTGGGAGCGAACTAGAGAAGGAGAGAAAATGAAGGAGAATTGGAGATGAGAGATAATAAGGTAGACAGAGAGGAAATGACTGGAGGGGGAAACCAAGCCCTGCTCTCCTCCTCTCTTATCCTTCCTCGCTCGCTCCCTGCTTCCATTCTGTCTAGCAACGTACCGAGTCACCCCTCCTCTACTCCCTCACTACCTTGCACCACACAGATTCAACCACCCCTCCTCTCCTCCCTCTTTCCCTCCCTCCTTCCACTCTCTCTAGCACCGCAACCATTCAATACAATACCTCCATCTCTCTCTCCCTCTCTCCCTGGCTCCCTCTCTACCTCACACCCTAGCACCACACTGATTCAATGCCACCCTTGCTCCCTTCATCTCTCTCTCCTCCCTCGCACCCTCTCTCCCTCCCTACCTCGCTCCCTTGCACCGTACCAATTCCCCCCTCCTCTCTCCCTCCCTTCCTCTCTCAGTTGTTGCTTGTAGTCCTGCCAAGTGTAGCATTAGCCTTGTGGAATGGAACCGTGTGTGTGTGTGTGTGTGTGTGTGTGTGTGTGTGACCTCAGAGATAGCCTGTATAGATTTCTGGCCCATAGGCACAGATCTAGTATCAGCTTTCCCTCCCTCATATCCTATCCTCAACCCTTAGGGAGAACACTAAACTGTCCTTAAGTCAGCGTATAAAGGGTCAGCAGCATATATCTCCCTGGTCTTAGCAGGAATGCAAAACGCTGACATTTCTCAGAGAGGTTTACTGAATTTTTCATTTTTTTTTGCATTCTTTCCCTCCCTCCCTCTGGCTGATCCCTTGTTCATACTTTCCCTCCCTCCCTCTGGCTGATCCCTTGTTCATACTTTCCCTCCCTCCCTCTGGCTGATCCCTTGTTCATACTTCCCTCCCTCCCTCTGGCTGATCCCTTGTTCATACTTTCCCTCCCTCCCTCTGGCTGATCCCTTGTTCATACTTTCCCTCCCTCCCTCTGGCTGATCCCTTGTTCATACTTTCCCTCCCTCCCTCTGGCTGATCCCTTGTTCATTCTTTCCCTCCCTCCCTCTGGCTGATCCCTTGTTCATTCTTTCCCTCCCTCCCTCTGGCTGATCCCTTGTTCATTCTTTTCCTCCCTCCACTGGACCACATCTCTCCATCCCTCCTCCTCTCCCAATCTCCCTTTCCTCCGCCTGATTTTCCCCTCTCATTCTCATCTCGACTCTCTCCCTTTCTCTCCTCTGTTCTGTTCATAGTTTGATAAAGCAGTGTAATCCCTGAGGTTGCCCTGTACAGGCTTCTAGGCTACTTTAGATTCATACTAGGTATTGTGTGTTACAACTGCCAGATTGCCTCTCTCTCTCTCTCTCACTCTCGCTCTCTCTCTCTCTCTCTCTCTCGCTCTCTCTCTCTCTCTCTTTCTCTCTCTCTTCTCCCTCTCCCAGCCTCCCTCTTTCAATCTATCTCTCTTTCTTTATCTCTCCCATTCTACCTCTCTCTTTTCTTCCCCCTTCCTTTCATTGTGTGGTTAAAGTGGGCTGCGAGAGACGTATTAAAACAAAACATTAAGATGGATTAAATGTAAGAATAGATGTTGCACCGTCAGCACTGACTGCCCTGAATATGAACTGAATATGAACTGAATATGAGCTGAATATGAACTGAATATGAACTGAATATGAACTGAATATGAACTGAATATGAGCTGAATATGAGCTGAATATGAACTGAATATGAACTGAATATGAACTGAATATGAACTGAATATGAGCTGAATATGAACTGAATATGAACTGAATATGAACTGAATATGAACTGAATATGAACTGAACTGTTTTAAGATCCTATTTTTTCGGAGGATATGAAAGTCGATGTACTTTCTGACGTTTTTAGAAAGGGATGCATTTACATTCTGGGATGTCTTTTTCTGGATGTTTTTTAGGAATTTGAATGAGTTGATCAAGGTTTTGGCCACATATTTTATATAAACCAATCAAGGAAGAAATTGGATTAGATTAAATATACAGTTCGCTGACTGGTTGATGATGTCATTGCTTTAGAAGATTATGGTCATCAAAAAAAGAGAGATCTTTCTCATGTGATGTTTACTGCAGAAATCCTCCAGGGGGAAGAGGGATGAGTGAATAATGAAAGGAGCTCACCCTCTTCTCTCTTGCTACCTCCCCACATTCTCTCTCTCCCTCTCCTTTCTCCCTTTCCATCCCTTTCACCTTTGACTCTCTGTCTCTCCCCCTTCCATTCCTCTCTCTTCCCCCTCCTCTCCCCTTCTCTACAAGAAAAGAAAGCAACATTCTTGCCGTGCACAGTTCATGTTGATATGTTTATGGCCTGTGTGTCATCTCCCATTGGTCAATTCTCTCTCTCCCCCTCTTCCTATAGGATGAAAATGCGACGTCACAGAGTGTTCTTGCTGTGCACAGTGGGCCTGTGTGTCATCTCCTTCCTCCACTATTACAAGGTAAAATATATTGTTAGATGTATAGCCTACAGATGTAGGACCTAAATTTGATCACTCTTTTGCTGCTGAGAATTTTTCCTGTCCCGCAGGACATTCTGTTGCTTCAGGATTATTTTTGTTGTGACAATACAGGTCAAATTAAGATCTTTATATTGTATATATTCAATGTATTTTAAATGAAATTGTATGTGAGGTGCCAATGTACCGACAGTCTTGCCCAAGCTGTCTATTGTTGCTCATGTAACAACAAGGATGACAGTTGAAATAAGTCGTCTGACGTTGTGTTTTCTCAATCATTTTACTGTGTGTATAGTTGGAAATAGTTGAGGCTATTCTGTGTGTTTTTTAAATAAATAATAAATAAAATGTATTCATTCATTCACAATGCCAAAATGTAAGTTCATGGGGGAGAAATAAAGTTATAATTTTATTGTTGTTGATAAAGTCATTCTATTCTATTTGTTCCAGGCCCTACACTACGTATCCCTGCTCAAGGAGCTGTCGGCCCCGTACCCCAACATCAAGTCCTTCATCATGGTGACAGGCTTCTTCTGGAGGGAGGGGGGGGCCACACCGTTAACGTCGGCTGCCTCGTCGTCTGACTTCGCCGCCTCGCAGGAGGAAGGACCCCCGCCCGCCCTCAGGTGTGTGTGGGTCAGAGGGGTGGGGGGGGGGGGGGGCGTGTGTGTGTGTGTGTGTGTGTGTGTGTGTGTGTGTATTGATGTTTTTGCATGACAGACATGGGAACTGCTGATGAAGTAGGGCTTTGTAAATACTTTTGATTGATTGATGACAACATGACCTTTCTGACCAAGATGACATTTCTGTTTGTGCCTACAGGCCCTCGGACACCAAGCCCCGGATAGTAGGGGCTATTGGCCCTGGGGGTGGAGGAGGAGGTGGGGTGGAGATGAGGCTGAGAGAGGAACCTGCTGCGCCCCAACCATGGGGTCAACCAGAGGAGGAGCCCAGACACAGGGACATGAATCCCAACGAGGTGAGACAGTTTGGTTGAACGGTCGGTTGTTTTACATGTCTTCACTGTGACTTAGGAGGACTGACAGTTTGGTTGAACGGTCGGTTGTTTTACGTGTCTTCACTGTGACTTAGGAGGACTGACAGTTTGGTTGAACGGTCGGTTGTTTTACGTGTCTTCACTGTGACTTAAGAGGACTGACAGTTTGGTTGAACGGTCGGTTGTTTTACGTGTCTTCACTGTGACTTAGGAGGACTGACAGTTTGGTTGAACGGTCGGTTGTTTTACATGTCTTCACTGTGACTTAGGAGGACTGACAGTTTGGTTGAACGGTCGGTTGTTTTACGTGTCTTCACTGTGACTTAGGAGGACTGACAGTTTGGTTGAACGGTCGGTTGTTTTACGTGTCTTCACTGTGACTTAAGAGGACTGACAGTTTGGTTGAACGGTCGGTTGTTTTACATGTCTTCACTGTGACTTAGGAGGACTGACAGTTTGGTTGAACGGCCGGTTGTTTTACATGTCTTCACTGTGACTTAAGAGGACTGACAGTTTGGTTGAACGGTCGGTTGTTTTACATGTCTTCACTGTGACTTAGGAGGACTGACAGTTTGGTTGAACGGTCGGTTGTTTTACGTGTCTTCACTGTGACTTAGGAGGACTGACAGTTTGGTTGAACGGTCGGTTGTTTTACGTCTTCACTGTGACTTAGGAGGACTGACAGTTTGGTTGAACGGTCGGTTGTTTTACGTGTCTTCACTGTGACTTAGGAGGACTGACAGTTTGGTTGAACGGTCGGTTGTTTTACGTGTCTTCACTGTGACTTAAGAGGACTGACAGTTTGGTTGAACGGTCGGTTGTTTTACATGTCTTCACTGTGACTTAGGAGGACTGACAGTTTGGTTGAACGGTCGGTTGTTTTACGTGTCTTCACTGTGACTTAGGAGGACTGACAGTTTGGTTGAACGGTCGGTTGTTTTACGTGTCTTCACTGTGACTTAGGAGGACTGACAGTTTGGTTGAACGGTCGGTTGTTTTACGTGTCTTCACTGTGACTTAGGAGGACTGACAGTTTGGTTGAACGGTCGGTTGTTTTACGTGTCTTCACTGTGACTTAAGAGGACTGACAGTTTGGTTGAACGGTCGGTTGTTTTACATGTCTTCACTGTGACTTAGGAGGACTGACAGTTTGGTTGAACGGCCGGTTGTTTTACATGTCTTCACTGTGACTTAGGAGGACTGACAGTTTGGTTGAACGGTCGGTTGTTTTACGTGTCTTCACTGTGACTTAGGAGGACTGACAGTTTGGTTGAACGGTCGGTTGTTTTACGTCTTCACTGTGACTTAGGAGGACTGACAGTTTGGTTGAACGGTCGGTTGTTTTACGTGTCTTCACTGTGACTTAGGAGGACTGACAGTTTGGTTGAACGGTCGGTTGTTTTACGTGTCTTCACTGTGACTTAAGAGGACTGACAGTTTGGTTGAACGGTCGGTTGTTTTACATGTCTTCACTGTGACTTAGGAGGACTGACAGTTTGGTTGAACGGTCGGTTGTTTTACATGTCTTCACTGTGACTTAGGAGGACTGACAGTTTGGTTGAACGGTTGGTTGTTTTACGTGTCTTCACTGTGACTTAAGAGGACTGACAGTTTGGTTGAACGGTCGGTTGTTTTACATGTCTTCACTGTGACTTAGGAGGACTGACAGTTTGGTTGAACGGTCGGTTGTTTTACGTGTCTTCACTGTGACTTAGGAGGACTGACAGTTTGGTTGAACGGTCGGTTGTTTTACGTGTCTTCACTGTGACTTAGGAGGACTGACAGTTTGGTTGAACGGTCGGTTGTTTTACGTGTCTTCACTGTGACTTAGGAGGACTGACAGTTTGGTTGAACGGTCGGTTGTTTTACGTGTCTTCACTGTGACTTAAGAGGACTGACAGTTTGGTTGAACGGTCGGTTGTTTTACATGTCTTCACTGTGACTTAGGAGGACTGACAGTTTGGTTGAACGGCCGGTTGTTTTACATGTCTTCACTGTGACTTAGGAGGACTGACAGTTTGGTTGAACGGTCGGTTGTTTTACGTGTCTTCACTGTGACTTAGGAGGACTGACAGTTTGGTTGAACGGTCGGTTGTTTTACGTCTTCACTGTGACTTAGGAGGACTGACAGTTTGGTTGAACGGTCGGTTGTTTTACGTGTCTTCACTGTGACTTAGGAGGACTGACAGTTTGGTTGAACGGTCGGTTGTTTTACGTGTCTTCACTGTGACTTAAGAGGACTGACAGTTTGGTTGAACGGTCGGTTGTTTTACATGTCTTCACTGTGACTTAGGAGGACTGACAGTTTGGTTGAACGGTCGGTTGTTTTACATGTCTTCACTGTGACTTAGGAGGACTGACAGTTTGGTTGAACGGTTGGTTGTTTTACGTGTCTTCACTGTGACTTAGGAGGACTGACAGTTTGGTTGAACGGTCGGTTGTTTTACATGTCTTCACTGTGACTTAAGAGGACTGACAGTTTGGTTGAACGGTTGGTTGTTTTACATGTCTTCACTGTGACTTAGGAGGACTGACAGTTTGGTTGAACGGTCGGTTGTTTTACATGTCTTCACTGTGACTTAGGAGGACTGACAGTTTGGTTGAACGGTCGGTTGTTTTACATGTCTTCACTGTGACTTAAGAGGACTGACAGTTTGGTTGAACGGTCGGTTGTTTTACATGTCTTCACTGTGACTTAAGAGGACTGACAGTTTGGTTGAACGGTCGGTTGTTTTACATGTCTTCACTGTGACTTAAGAGGACTGACAGTTTGGCTGATCTCTACACTGTGTTGACTTAACTGCCATGCGTATGAGCTACAAACTGTTGATCTTAGAAACTGTTCTCGAGTCAGTGATCATGCCAGGTCATGGAAGTGCTAGGGAGCCTGGGATATCTCCTGCCAGATGTGTTGACTACTCACTGCTGGGATGTGTTTGAGGTTCTTAAACGAGGGTGTTGGCTAAATGTTAGCTGTGTATTAGAAACCCTCCTCAAGGCAATGATCAGGCCTGGGCCTGTATCCACAGATCAGGTCCCCACCTGTCCATATAATCATATTCATTATGATATTAAAGGCTAAACTGATCCTAGATCAGCACTCCTACACTGAGACGCTTTCTGAATACAGGCCCTGGGCATAAAAGTGCTTCGGAACCTGTGCCAAGAAAGAGTGTCTTTGGAAACGGTTGTCAAGGCCATTATCATCGGTAGTCTACCTCCAGTCAACACACCATTATCATCAGTAGTCTACCTACAGTCAACACACCATTATCATCAGTAGTCTACCTACAGTCAACACACCATTATCATCAGTAGTCTACCTCTAGTCAATACACCATTATCATCAGTAGTCTACCTACAGTCAACACACCATTATCATCAGTAGTCTCCCTACAGTCAACACACCATTATCATCAGTAGTCTACCTCCAGTCAACACACCATTATCATCAGTAGTCTACCTACAGTCAACACACCATTATCATCAGTAGTCTACCTACAGTCAACAGACCATTATCATCAGTAGTCTACCTCCAGTCAATACACCATTATCATCAGTAGTCTACCTACAGTCAACACACCATTATCATCAGTAGTCTACCTCCAGTCAACACACCATTATCATCAGTAGTCTACCTCCAGTCAACACACCATTATCATCAGTAGTCTACCTACAGTCAACACACCATTATCATCAGTAGTCTACCTACAGTCAACACACCATTATCATCAGTAGTCTACCTCCAGTCCACACATTAAGGCTCTTCCTTTTAAATGTCAGGAGCAAAGTTGAATTGAGTCATTGCATGTCAACAAAGTAGCAGTTAACACTAAGCTCTATTCAATCCGTATTGTGGAAATACAGCTCAGCGTTTAACACTAGAGTGCTCACAAAGCTCATCACCAAGCTAAGGACTCTGGGACTAAACATCTCCCTCTGCAACTGGATCCTAGACTTCCTGACGGGCCGCCCCCAGGGGTGGGTGCTTAGTCCCCTCCTGTGCTCCTTGTTCACCCACGACTGCGTGGCCAAGCATGACTCCAACACCATCATTAAGTTTGCTGACGACACAACGGTGGCAGGCCTGATCACTGACGACGATGAGACAGCCTATAGGGAGGAGGTTAGAGACCTGACAGTGTGGTGCCAGGACAACAACCTCTCCCTCAACGTGACCAAGACAAAGGAGATGATCGTGGACTACAGGAATAAGAGGGCTGAACATGCCCTCATTCACATCGACAGGGCCAAACACACCAAGAAAGTCTACAGTTGCACCATCGAGAGCATCCAGACAGGTTGCATCACCACCTGGTTTGGCAACTGCTCGGCATCTGACCATAAGGCGCTACAGAGGGTAGTGCATATGGCTCAGTAAATCACTGGGGCCAAACTTCCTGCCATCCAGGACCTATGTACTAGGCAGTGTCAGAGGAAGGCCCCAAAAATTGTCAGACTCCAGCCACCCCTGTCATAGACTGTTCTCTCTGCTACCATACGGAAAGCGGTACCGGAACGTCAAGTCTAGGTCCAAAAGGCTTTTTAACAGCATCTACCCCCAACCATAAGACTGCTGAACAATTCATCAAATGGCCACCCGGACTATTTACATTGAACCCCCCCCCCCCCCCCCCCCCCCCTTGTTTGTACACTGCTGGTACTCAGTGTTTATTATCTATACATATTCAATTTACCCCTACCTACATGTACAAATTACCTCAACTAACCTGTACCCACGCACATTGACTCAGTACCGGTACCCCCTGTATATAGCCTCATTATTGTTAATTTATTGTGTAACTTTTTAGTTTTTTAGCAAATAATTTTCTTAAAACTGCATTGTTGGTTAATGGCTTGTAAGTAAGCATTTCACAGTAAGGTCTACACCTGTCGTATTCGGTGCTTGTGACAAATTACATTTGATTTGATTAATTTCTAGCATGATTTCCCTGTTGACGGGACGCCTATCCCTAAGAATTAAAGGCAATGTTCCCGCAATAGAGCAGACTGTATTCATGGTAAACGCTGCATCTGCCGGCCCAATCGGAAATGACATTTCTATCTGTAACCTTTCAGCAATGCAGAATGTAAAGAGCCCTAAAACAGTTTCTCTAGATTGATCTGTGAGGACGAGTAGTGCTAAACAGTCCCCTCTTTGTCTTGTCTTCCTCAGGAGCGTGAAGGTGAGGACCTCCACTTCAAGCCCTGGTACCCCAGCCACCCAGCCCACCCTGTCAGACCTTACGCCCCAGAGGAAAGGGCCTCGGCTGGGATCGATGACCAGGTGGTGCCCTCCAAGGCTCCATCCCCGGACCCCTTAGAAACCCTGGGCGACATCCACACCCGCACCCACCAGCTCCAGGACGACCCCACCTCCTACTTCGTCCGCACTAAAGCCGGAGCCCTCTGCTTCCGCCAGGGGACGGAGGTCGCCACCCCCAGGGATGACGCGGCACGACCCGGGGGGCCTACTGTGACTGGTACTGGGGTAGGATCTCGAGCAGGCTCCCCTGGGCAACGTAAGCCCCTGGTGGTCCTGAACCAATCCCACCAACAACCACTCCATCCGTCGTCCTCCGGCACCTCCATGCCTCCCAAGGCCAAATCAAGAGGACGAGGAGGCAAACGACTGGTAAAATGTGTGTGTCGGCCGGGGTGGCACGGGCCCTACTGTGGGGTACCTACCATGGTCTACCACTCTAACCTGCCCACTAAGGAGAGACTGACGCCCAGAGAGAGACCCAGGAGGGTGATCAATGCCATCAACGTGAACCATGAGTTTGATCTTCTCCACGTGAGGTTCCACGAGTTGGCCCAGGCTGTGGATCTGTTCCTGGTGTGTGAGTCTAACTTCACCGCCTACGGAGAGAGACGACCACTACGGTGAGTGGACATAGATGTATATGCATCTGTCTGTCTTGGTGGCTTTGTGTCTGTTTGCCTCCAACTTCACCTCCAACAGAGAGAGACGACCACTTCTACAAGTGGACAGGATGATGTGATGGCTGGCTGTCTGGCTGTCCATCTGTCTGGCTTTCCATCTGGCTAGCTGGCTGTCTGTCTGTCCATCTGTCTGGCTTGCCTTCTGGGTGTCTGTGTGTCTGTCTTCTCTTCGTCTCTCACTCCTGAAAGACTTGTTTAAGCGTATCTGTTGACACACTGTCTGTATCTGTCCCTCCCTCCAGGTTCCTGCGTCTCCTCCTGAACGGAACCTATGACTACGTGCGCCACAAAATCCTCTACGTTTTCCTAGACCACTTTCCCGACGGCGGGCGCCAGGACGGCTGGATCGCAGATGATTACCTCCGTACCTACCTGACCCGCGACGGCATGGCCAGGGTGACTGGATCACGCCCCGACGACATCTTCGTCATCAACGATGCCGACGAGATCCCCGCCCGCGAGGGACTTCTTTTCCTCAAGCTGTTCGACGGGTGGACGGAACCGTTCGCCATCCACATGAGGAAGTCGCTCTACGGGTTCTTCTGGAAGCAGGTAGCCTAGAGGGTTAGAGATGACAGGGGCGGGCTTGTTAACAGAAGGTTGCTGGTTCGAATCCCAAACCAGGCGTGAAAAAAATCTATCCTGTGTAAACTTGATGGGCAATCAAGTTTTTTTAATCTTATCTTTTCAAACAGGATTTGAGCCGACGACTAGAGGGTTGTTAGTGACAGATTCTAGAAAGATAAGATCTCTATTGGATTCCACTCAAATGATATACAGTGCCTGTTAAGTGCTATGGTTGGCTATTAGGATCACTTAACCCCCTAAAACTGCTTACTGGTGTGTGTATGTGTGTGTATATATCGGAGGGGTTGTGTGTACCGTGCATTCGGAAAGTATTCAGACTCCTTTACTTTTTCCACGCTACAGCCTTATTCTATAATGTTCCTTGTCAATCTACACACAATACCACATAATGACCAAGCAAAAACTGTTTTTATTTTTTATTTTAGCAAATCTATCAAATAAAATAAACTGAAATGTGACATTTACACAAGTATTCATACCCTTTAATCAGTACTTTTCTGAAGCACCTTTGGCAGCGATTAAAGCCTCGAGTCTTCTTGGGTATGATGCTACAAGCTTGGCACACCTGTATTTGGGGTGTTTCTCCCATTCTTCTCTGCAGATCCTCTCAAGCTCTGTCATGTTGGATTGGGAGCGTCACTGCACAGCTATTTTCAGGTCTCTCCAGAGATGTTCCATCGGGTTCAAGTCCAGACTCTGGCTGGGCCACTCATGGACATTCAGAGACTTCTTCGTTGTCTTGGCTCTGTGCTTAGGGTCGTTGCCATGTTGGAAGGTGAACCTTCATCCCAGTCTGAGGTCCTGAGCACTCTGGACCAAGGTTTCATCAAGGGTCTCTCTGTACTTTTCTCCGTTCATCTTTCTCTCTATCCTGACTAGTCTCCCAGTCCCTGCCTCTGAAAAACATCCCCACAGCATGATGCTGCCACCACCATGCTTCACCATAGGGATGGTGCCAGGTTTCCTCCAGATGTGACGCTTGGCATTCAGGCCAGAAAGTTCAATCTTGGTCTCATCAGACCAGAGAATCTTGTTTCGCATGGTCTGAGAGTCCTTTAGGTGCCTTTTGGCAAACTCCAAGCAGGCTGTCATGTGCCTTTTACTGAGAAGTGGCTTCTGTCTGGCCAATCTACCATAAAGGCCTGATTGGTGGAGTGCTGCAGAAATGGTTGTCCTTGTGGAAGGAGCTCCAGGAACTCTGCAGCTCTATCTGAGTGACCATCGGGTTCTTGGTCACCTCTCAGACCAAGGATCTTCTCCCCCGATTGAACAGTTTGGCTGGGCGGCCAGCTCTAGTAAGAGTCTTGTGGTTCCAAACTTCTTCAATTTAAGAATGATGGAGGCCACTATATTCTTGGGGATCTTCAATACTGCAGAATGTTGGTACACTTCCCCAGATCTGTGTAACAACACAATCCTGTCTCGGAGCTCTACAGACAATTCCTTCGACCTCATGGCTTGGCTTTTGCTCTGACATGCACTGTCGACTGTGGGACCTTAAATAGGCAGGTGTGTGCCTTTCCAAATCATGTCCAATCAATTGAATTTACCCCAGGTGAACTCCAATGGGGTGGCAGGGTAGCCTAGTGGTTAGAGTGTTAGAGTGTTAGTAACCGGAAGGTTGCAAGTTCAAAACCCCTGAGCTGACATGGTACAAATCTGTCGTTCTGCCCCTGAACAGGCAGTTAACCCACTGTTCCCAGGCTGTCATTGAAAATAAGAATTTGTTCTTAACTGACTTGCCTCGTTAAATAAAGATGGAAAAAAATAAAAAATCTATAAATTTAAAAATTGTAGAAACATCTCAAGGATGATCAATGGAAACAGGATGCACATGAGCTCAATTTCAAGTCTCATAGCAAAGGGTCTGAATACTTATGTAAATAAGGTATTTTTTTTATATATTTTTTTTTACAAACATTTCTAAAAACTTGTTTTCGCTTTGTCATTATGGGGTTTTGTGTGTAGATTGATGAGGAACATTTTTTTATTTAATCCATTTTAGAATAAGGCTGTAATGTAACAAAATGTGGAAAAAGTGAAGGGGTCTGAATACTTTCCAAATGTATGTGTGTGCATGTATTGGAGGGGTTGTGTGTCTTAATTTAATCTTACCTTTATTTAACTAGGCAAGTCAGTTAATAATACATTCTTATTTTCAATGACGGACTAGGAACTGCCTTGTTCAGGGTCAGAACGACAGATTTTTACCTTGTCAGCTCAGGGATTCGATCTTGCAACCTTTCGGTTACTGGCCCAACGCTCTAACCACCTGCCTCTCCTTAATGTGAGGTGTTTGGGTGTGTGTTAATGTGAGGGGTTGGGTATATGGGTGTGTGTTAAGGTGAGGGGTTGGGTATATGGGTGTGTGTTAATGTGAGGAGTTGGGTGTATTTGTGTGAATGTGTGTGTGTTAATGTGAGGTGTTGGGTGTGTGTTAATGTGAGGGGTTGGGTTTGTGTTAATGTGAGGGGTTGGGTTTGTGTTAATGTGAGGGGTTGGGTGTGTGTATGTGAGAGGTTGGGTGAGCGTATGTGAGAGGTTGGGTGCACACATCCATATATTTATATGTACATATTCTTATTCATTCCTTTACACTTGTGTGAATAAGGTAGTTGTTGTGAAATTGTTAGATTACTTGTTAGATATTACTACATGGTCGGAACTAGAAGCACAAGCATTTCGCTACACTCGCATTAACATCTGCTAACCATGTGTATGTGACCAATAACATGTGATTTGATTTGATAGATTCCATCTCAATAAAGTATCACCTTCTTGTTCTAGCTGGGGTCGTTGGAGGTCGTGTCGGGGTGCACGGTCGGAATGCTCCGAGACGTCTATGATGCCGATGGGATACGTCTCCGGCGCCGGGAATACTACACCATGCCCGGTTTCAGGAAGTACGAGAACGACACGGGTCACATCCTGGTCCAGTGGGCCGTTGGAAGCCCCTTCCACTTTGCTGGGTGGCACTGTTCTTGGTGCTTTAGCCCTGAGGGCATCTATTTTAAACTGATCTCGGCCCAGAACGGAGACTTCCCGCGTTGGGGCGACTACGAGGACAAACGGGATCTGAATTATATCCGGGACCTGATCCGGACGGGGGGTTGGTTCGATGGATCGGTGCAGGAGTACCCCCCCTCGGACCCCAAAGAGCACATGTACGCCCCAAAGTATATGTTGGAGAATTATGAGAAGTACCTGTACCTTCTGGAGAACCCGTATGTCAAACATGATAAAATTATTGAGGGGTAACGAATTCGGGAGGGGTGGAGAATTGAAGGAAGTGAATGGGTAAGGAAGGAGGGCCCCTGGGACTCACAAGGGGGGGACATGGAAACAAAATTAGCACTCTTCATGGGTGAAGGATACAGAAGGGAGGAAAGCCTTAGCACTGATGGGGAAGGATACAGACGGAAGGAAAGCCTTAGCACTGATGGAGAAGGATACAGAAGGAAGGAAAACACTGACGTTGGAAGGACACCTAACGCAAGCTCCAACAAGTCCTTATTTTTGGGTAAAAGGGAACATTGGAACAGCTTTGGGGGGAAATGACCACTGACTACTGACAAAATAGTCCTCCCTAGAAACACTCTCTATATCAACCTCTGAGCCTCACCTACTACTTTCCTAGTTCTGACTGACAGACAGGCCTTTATGCTGGGTTGGTACGTTGGGGGCAGAGGGACAAAACAGGCCAATCGCAAACCTATGGAAAAAGGAAGCAAAAGATGACATTTTTGTTTCTGTTGATGTTTACTTCATCATATCGTCATAGCGACACAGACACTCCCTCATCCCGTCGCGGAATTCTCACTCACTGTTGGATACCTTCCTGTTGTGTTTTTAGTGACCCCCTGCTAACACACACACACACACACTTTCTCCTCTCATCATATGTGAGTTAGATATAGTGCAGTCTACAGTGTATTGCTTTCCTATGGTTAATATTCTTGCTTGCAAATGAACTGACAAGAAAAAAAGGCTGAATGGTTGTAGAAACTCTCGGTTAACTTTACACACATGGAATGGGACTTCTGCATCTGTTGCTGCAAACCACTAACACTCTCTGTGTGTGTGTGTGTGTGTGTGTGTGTGTGTGTGTGTGTGTATGTGTGTGTGTGTGTGTGTGTGTGTGTGTGTGTGTGTGTGTGTGTGTTTAGGTGTTAATCTGTGTGCATGCGCGCACGTGTGCACTGGGGTGTGCTATCCTGAAAGGTCAGAACACAATATGTGTGTGTGTGTATAACTGGGAGACAGACAGACAGACAGACAGACAGACAGACAGACAGACAGACAGACAGACAGACAGACAGACAGACAGAGCTCTGAATGAATGATGAAGTGATGTCGTCTTCATAGCCTTTTGTACAGCACAGCAGAAGGTGTATTGTTGTTCTATGTGGCCTATAAAGACAAATATTTAAACAAAAAATACTGGTTGACTCTCTCTCTTCCTCTCTTTCGGTTTCTCTCTCTTGCCTTCTCTACTGCATCCTTCTCTCTCCGTCTCCCTCCCCTCTGTCCCTCTCTCTTTCTTTCTCTCTCTTGCTAAGGTCTGGCAAAAAAAGGTCACTTGATTGCTCGAGCAGAAATGTGCCGCCCACGTTGCCATGGTAACGAGAGGGGGGGGGGAGTGGTGGAGGAAAGGGAGGAGAGTGGAAGAGAGAAAGGGGCGATGAGGGAGGAGGGGGAGCTGCGTTCAAGTTAGGTCACTGAGTCTGTAGAGATAAAGGGAAGGGAATCTACAGCAACACGGTGTGTATGTTCCCTTTCTTATCCTCAGGAGAATGTAACTTAACTAAATGTACTTTACTCCCCTGGCTCGTTTATCTCCCTTCTTTCTCTCTCTGGCTCTCTCTCTCCATCTCCTTTCCTTCTCCCTCTCTTTCACTCACTCTCCCTCCTTTCTTTCACTCTCCCTCCCCTCTTCCTTCTCTCTCCCTCTCTCTCTCTTCTTTCTCTCTCTGGCTCTCTCTCTCCATCTCCTTTCCTTCTCCCTCTCTTTCACTCTCCCTCCTTTCTTTCACTCTCCCTCCCCCTTCCTTCTCTCTCCCTCTCTCTCTCTGGCTCTCTCTCTCCATCTCCTTTCCTTCTCCCTCTCTTTCACTCTCCCTCCTCTCTTTCACTCTCCCTCCCCTCTTCCTTCTCTCTCCCTCTCTCTCTTCTTTCTCTTTCTGTGTGTCTCTCTGTATCTCATTCATTCTCTCTCTTACTCCCTCTCCTGCTTCCTTCTCTCTCTCTCTCTTTCCCCCGCTTCCTCCTATCTCTCCATCTCTCCCTACAGTCCCGATTGCATAGACAGATCATGGTGCTTGATCATGCAGACTCTTGACTAGGCTGACTAGAGCCCAGCCCTAGCTCTCTCTGATGTTACCGTGGTGATGCCCTGCCTCTGCAATAGACGGAACCCTTGTGGTGGTAAACAAAACACTGAGGCACGGGGTGCATTTTGACGATGTCATATCCTAGTCTGAGACAGAGATAAAGAATGATTGATTTTAGTGAAATAGGATGTGTCTCAAATAGCATCCTATTCCCTACATAGTGCACTATGGGACCTGGTTAGGTAGTGCACTATGGGACCTGGTTAGGTAGTGCACTATGGGACCTGGTTAGGTAGTGCACTATGGGACCTGGTTAGGTAGTGCACTATGGGACCTGGTTAGGTAGTGCACTATGGGACCTGGTCAAAGGTAGTGCACTATATACATATATATATATATATATATATATATATATATATATATATACAGTGCCTTGCGAAAGTATTCGGCCCCCTTGAACTTTGCGACCTTTTGCCACATTTCAGGCTTCAAACATAAAGATATAAAACTGTATTTTTTTGTGAAGAATCAACAACAAGTGGGACACAATCATGAAGTGGAACGACATTTATTGGATATTTCAAACTTTTTTAACAAATCAAAAACTGAAAAATTGGGCGTGCAAAATTATTCAGCCCCCTTAAGTTAATACTTTGTAGCGCCACCTTTTGCTGCGATTACAGCTGTAAGTCGCTTGGGGTATGTCTCTATCAGTTTTGCACATCGAGAGACTGAAATTTTTTCCCATTCCTCCTTGCAAAACAGCTCGAGCTCAGTGAGGTTGGATGGAGAGCATTTGTGAACAGCAGTTTTCAGTTCTTTCCACAGATTCTCGATTGGATTCAGGTCTGGACTTTGACTTGGCCATTCTAACACCTGGATATGTTTATTTTTGAACCATTCCATTGTAGATTTTGCTTTAAGTTTTGGATCATTGTCTTGTTGGAAGACAAATCTCCGTCCCAGTCTCAGGTCTTTTGCAGACTCCATCAGGTTTTCTTCCAGAATGGTTCTGTAATTGGCTCCATCCATCTTCCCATCAATTTTAACCATCTTCCCTGTCCCTGCTGAAGAAAAGCAGGCCCAAACCATGATGCTGCCACCACCATGTTTGACAGTTGGTATGGTGTGTTCAGGGTGATGAGCTGTGTTGCTTTTACGCCAAACATAACGTTTTGCATTGTTGCCAAAAAGTTCAATTTTGGTTTCATCTGACCAGAGCACCTTCTTCCACATGTTTGGTGTGTCTCCCAGGTGGCTTGTGGCAAACTTTAAACAACACTTTTTATGGATATCTTTAAGAAATGGCTTTCTTCTTGCCACTCTTCCATAAAGGCCAGATTTGTGCAATATACAACTGATTGTTGTCCTATGGACAGAGTCTCCCACCTCAGCTGTAGATCTCTGAAGTTCATCCAGAGTGATCATGAGCCTCTTGGCTGCATCTCTGATCAGTCTTCTCCTTGTATGAGCTGAAAGTTTAGAGGGACGGCCAGGTCTTGGTAGATTTGCAGTGGTCTGATACTCCTTCCATTTCAATATTATCGCTTGCACAGTGCTCCTTGGGATGTTTAAAGCTTGGGAAATCTTTTTGTATCCAAATCCGGCTTTAAACTTCTTCACAACAGTATCTCGGACCTGCCTGGTGTGTTCCTTGTTCTTCATGATGCTCTCTGCGCTTTTGACGGACCTCTGAGACTATCACAGTGCAGGTGCATTTATACGGAGACTTGATTACACACAGGTGGATTGTATTTATCATCATTAGACATTTAGGTCAACATTGGATCATTCAGAGATCCTCACTGAACTTCTGGAGAGAGTTTGCTGCACTGAAAGTAAAGGGGCTGAATAATTTTGCACGCCCAATTTTACAGTTTTTGATTTGTTAAAAAAGTTTGAAATATCCAATAAATGTCATTCCACTTCATGATTGTGTCCCACTTGTTGTTGATTCTTCACAAAAAAATACAGTTTTATATCTTTATGTTTGAAGCCTGAAATGTGGCAAAAGGTTGCAAAGTTCAAGGGGGCCGAATACTTTCGCAAGGCACTGTATATACAGTTGAAGTCTGAAGTTTACATACACTTAGGTTGGAGTCATTAAAACTTGTTTTTCAACCACCACACATTTCTTGTTAACAAACTATAGTTTAGGCAAGTCAGTTAGGACATCTACTTTGTGCATGACACAAGTCATTTTTCCAACGACTGTTTGCAGACAGATTATTTCACTTATAATTTACTGTATTACAATTCCAGTGGGTCAGAAGTTTACATACACTAAGTTCACTGTGCCTTTAAACAGCTTGGAAAATTCCAGAAAATGAGGTCATGGCTTTAGAAGCAATTTGACATCATTTGAGTCAATTGGTGGTGTACCTGTGGATGTATTTCAAGGCCTACCTTCAAACTCAGTGCCTCTTTGTTTGACATCATGGAAAAATCAAAAGAAATCAGCCAAGACCTCAGAAAAAATAATTGTAGACCTCCACAAGTCTAGTTCATCCTTGGGAGCAATTTCCAAATGCCTGAAGGTACCACGTTCATCTGTACAAACAATAGTACGCAAGTATAAACACCATGGGACAACGCAGCCATCATACCGCTAAGGAAGGAGACGCGTTCTGTCTCCTAGAGATGAACGTACTTTGGTGCGAAAAGTACAAACCAATCCCAGAACAGCAGCAAAAGGACCTTGTGTAGATGCTGGAGGAAACAGGTACAGGTATCTATATCCACAGTAAAACGAGACCTATATCGACATAACCCGAAAGGCCGCTTAGCAAGGAAGAAGCCACTGCTCCAAAACCGCCATAAAAAAAGACAGACCACGGTTTGCAACTGCACATGGGGACAAAGATTGTACTTTTTGGAGAAATGTCCTCTGGTCTGATGAAACAAAAATAGAACTGTTTGGCCATAATGACCATCGTCATGTTTGGAGAACACCGTCCCAACCGTGAAGCACGGTGGTGGCAGCATCATGTTGTGGGGGTGCTTTGTTGCACGAGGGACTGGTGCACTTCACAAAACAGATGGCATCATGAGGAAATAAAATTATGTGGCTATATTGAAGCAACATCTCAAGACATCAGTCAGGAAGTTAAAGCTTGGACACAAATGGGACTTCCAAATGGGCCAGCAGCATACCACCCTGCATACCACTGCTGGCTTGTTTCTGAAGCTAAGCAGAGTTGGTCCTGGTCAGTTCCTGGATGGAAGACCAGATGCTGCTGGAAGTGGTGTTGGGCCAGTAGGAGGCACTCTTTCCTCTGGTCTAAAAAAATATCCCAATGCCCCAGGGCAGTGATGGGGGACACTGCCCTGTGTAGGGTGCCGTCTTTCAGATGGGACGTTAAATGGGTGTCCTGACTCTCAGGTCATTAAAGATCCCATGGCACTTATCGTAAGAGTAGGGGTGTTAACCCAGGTGTCCTGGCTAAATTCCCAATCTGGCCCTCAAACCATCACGGTCACCTAATAATCCCCAGGTTACAATTGGCTCATTCATCCCCCTCCTCTCCCCTGAAACTATTCCCCAGGTCGTTGCTGCAAATGAGAACGCGTTCTCAGTCAACTTACCTGGAAAAATAAAATAAAAAATAAAATGGACAATGACCCCAAGCATACTTCCAAAGTTGTGGCAAAATGGCTTTAGGACAACAAAGTCATGGTATTGGAGTGGCCATCACAAAGCCCTGACCTCAAATCCCCTAGAACATTTGTGGGCAGAACTGAAAAACCATGTGCGAGCAAGGAGGCCTACAAACCTGACTCAGTTACACCAGCTCTGTCAGGAGGAATGGGCCAAAATTCACCCAACTTATTGTGGGAAGCTTGTGGAAGGCTACCCGAAACGTTTGACCCAAGTTAAACAATTTAAAGGCAATGCTACCAAATACTAATTGAGTGTATGAAAACCCCTGACCCACTGGGAATGTGATGAAAGAAATAAAAGCTGAAATAAATCATTCTCTCTACTAATTATTCTGACATTTCACATTCTTAAAATAAAGTGGTGATCCTAACTGACCTAAGACAGGGAATTTTAACTAGGATTTAAATGTCAGGAATTGTAAAAAAGTGAGTTTAAATGTATTTGGCTTAGGTGTATGTAAACTTCAGACTTCAACTGTATGGAATAGGATTATTATTATTTTGTACCTTTATATAACGAGGAAAGTCGTTAAGAACAAATTCTTATGTACAATGACGGCCTACCCCCGGCCTCCCAAAACCAGGACGACGCTGCACCACCCTATGGGACTCCCGATCACGTCCGGGTGTGATACAGGCCGGGATCAAACCAGGGTCTGCAGTGACGCCTCTAGCACTGAGATGCAGTGCCTTAGACTGCTGTGCCACTCGAGACCCCACCCCCCATTTGGAACGCAGACATACATTCCGTGAAATAAACTGTGAGTTTGGTTACAACCTCAGATTCAAACAAATAAATGAGCAAAGATAATACAATATCTACTGTACAGGGAATAGAACGACATTGATTTTAACCCTGAATCTGGATCCTGTCGGTTTTCCATATCTCCCAAATTCTCTTAGGTTATCAAGGGGAAGTAGAATGAGAATGGCCATTTTACTGCAGGCTCTGTTCCAATCTGGCCCTCGTACCGTCATGGTCACCTAATCATCCCCAGCTTCCAATTGGCTCATTTCTCCCCTCTCCTATCCCCTGTAACTATTCCCCAGGTCGTTTCTGTAAATTAGAAAGTGTTTACAGTCAACTTTACTATAAATAAATCAAGAATAAAGAGATAGCCTGGACCTAACAGCCCAGCTGTGCCCAAACTAACACACCACCTCTACCGAACTGGTCTGGTGTAGTGTGGGATGATAACACCACCTCTATCTAACTGGTCTAGTGTAGTGTGGGATGATAACACCACCTCTATCTAACTGGTCTGGTGTAGTGTGGGATGATAACACCACTTCTATCTAACTGGTCTAGTGTAGTGTGGGATGATAACACCACTTCTACCTAACTGGTCTAGTGTGGGATGATAACACCACCTCTACCTAACTGGTCTAGTGTAGTGTGGGATGATAACACCACTTCTACCTAACTGGTCTAGTGTGGGATGATAACACCACCTCTACCTAACTGGCCTAGTGTAGTGGGGGATGATAACACCACCTCTATCTAACTGGTCTAGTGTAGTGGGGGATGATAACACCACCTCTACCTAACTGGTCTAGTGTGGGATGATAACACCACCTCTACCTAACTGGTCTAGTGTAGTGTGGGATGATAACACCACTTCTACCTAACTGGTCTAGTGTGGGATGATAACACCACCTCAACCTAACTGGTCTAGTGGGAGATGATATCACCACCTCTATCTAACTGGTCTAGTGGGGGATGATAACACCACCTCTATCTAACTGGTCTAGTGGGGGATGATAACACCACCTCTATCTAACTGGTCTAGTGTGGGATGATAACACCACCTCTATCTAACTGGTCTAGTGTAGTGTGGGATGATAACACCACCTCTACCTAACTGGTCTAGTGTAGTAGGGGATGATGACACCAGCTCTATATAACTAGTCTAGTGTAGTGTGGGATGATAACACCACCTCTACCTAACTGGCCTAGTGTAGTGTGGGATGATAACACCACCTCTATCTAACTGGTCTAGTGTAGTGGGGGATGATAACACCACCTCTATCTAACTGGTGTAGTGGAGTTTGGGATGATAACACCACCTCTACCTAACTGGTCTAGTGTGGGATGATAACACCACCTCTATCTAACTGGTCTAGTGTAGTGGGGGATGATAACACCACCTCTATCTAACTGGTCTAGTGGGGGATGATAACACCACCTCTATCTAACTGGTCTAGTGTAGTGGGGGATGATAACACCACCTCTATCTAACTGGTCTAGTGGGGGATGATAACACCACCTCTATCTAACTGGTCTGGTGTAGTGGGGGGATGATAACACCACCTCTATCTAACTGGTCTAGTGTAGTGTGGGATGATAACACCACCTCTATCTAACTGTTCTAGTGTAGTGTTGGATGATAACACCACCACTATCTAACTGGTCTAGTGGGGATGATAACACCACCTCTATCTAACTGATCTAGTGGAGTGTGGGATGATAACACCACCTCTATCTAACTGGTCTAGTGTGGGATGATAACACCACCTCTATCTAACTGATCTAGTGGAGTGTGGGATGATAACACCACCTCTATCTAACTGGTCTAGTGTGGGATGATAACACCACCTCTACCTAACTGGTCTAGTGTAGTGTGTGTGGTGGGGTGTTTAGCCACTAGTGCAGAAGGAAAGTGTGACTCTCTATATATTAATGATATTTTCACTCCATTCTTGTTGAATCATTACATAGAATGATTAATGCAACTTGATCTGGGACTTCCAGGTGGGGGTGTTGTGTGTTTAGTCCCCGTCGTGATACACTTGGGTTAGCTCAGCTCTCAGGCTCCTTGTCTGGGGCTGGTTCTTGCACATCTGGTTTCAAGTGTGTGTGTGTGTGTGTGTGTGTGTGTGTTTGTGTCTGTGCGAGCGTGTACATGTGTGTGAATGAGTCATTGCCAGATAAGGTGTCGGTCTGGACTATGTTACTTCATAGGAATTTTATTATACCCTGTATCGTCATGTTGAAGGTTGTCCTCAGAAATCCAGAAATTCAAATCCCTGGGTTTTCTGAGATAGCATTCTGCCGGAGTCTGCCCATGTCAACAGTAGTGCACTGTTTAGGTCAGGGGGTGCTATTTGGGATACACATCTAGTCAGGTGGGAGTCAGATGAAGGAGAGAATGAGGGAGGAATGGAGGGGGGGAATGGAGGGAGGAATGGAGGGGGAGAGGTTTGGGCTACAGGGGGTCAGTCACAATGGTTCTTTATTTCTTTCTTCCTTCCCTCTCTTTCCAAAAAGTCATGGTCTTTTTTTGTTTCAGCTTCATGCGGAATGTCCCCTCTCTCTCCCTCCCCCCTCCTTCCCGCCCTCTCTCTCTCCCCCAATCCCCCCTTCCTCCCTCTCCCTCTCTCCTATCCCTGGTTCTTGTCATAGTGATGGTGTGGTCTCTGTGGTGGCAGCCATTGTTGCTGTTTGTGCTAAGGCGAAAACCCATCCAATTACTCCTCTGTTGTTTTATGTAAACAGAGAAGAGAGCGGGAGAGAGAAAGAGAGAATATTTGGGCTCTGAGGAGAGATAGGCGTGCGACCATGCAGTTAAATCTAAGGTATGAGTCCAAGAGTGTGTTTGCTTGTGTGTGCATGCGTGAGTACGTACGCGTGTGTGTGTGTGTGTGTGTGTGTGTGTGTGTGTGTGTGTGTGCGTGCGTGCGTGCGTGTGAGTACGTGTGCTTCATATGATGCATTGGAAAATGGCTATAGTATCATACTATGGTCCCTACGTCTAAGCCTGCGTCATCACCGGTACGTGTGTACTACGCTGCTAGGCTATAACCTTCAGCCCAAATGGCACCCTATTCCCTATTTAGGGCACTTCTTTTCACCAGGGCCCGTAGGGAATAGGATAGGATGCAGACATAAAAACATGGCCTACCTAGCTACCTTATCTTATTCAAACATTGACCTGAGCCTAATATTGTTCATGTGTTTTCCACCATGTAATGGACTAGTGGTTTAAACAGCAGATTAGTGCATCAGGCATATTGTCCTCACCTCAAATGGCATCCTATTCCCTACGCTGTGTACTACTTTTGACCAGAGCCCTACTCGCCCTGGTCATAAATAATGCACTGTATAGAGAAAAGCAGGCCGTTTGGGACTCAGAGATCATATCTGGTTTGGGATGACTGGAGATGTAATGGGTGCCTATCCTTCAATGAAATATATGATTTCATATCTCTCCGATGACAGGGTTTGAGTAATGTCCCAAAAGCTTTGAGGAATATCAGCCGTGTGTCTGTCTGCGTCCCAAGTAGCACCCTAGTCCCCTGTATACCCTGGTCAGAAGTAGTGTCCTTTGAAGGGAATAGGGTGTCATTTGGAACACTCATGCTGTCTCTGGAGCTCATATTCATATCACAGACAGGTTATATCAGGACAGACTGTTGGCTTGAAGGAGGAGAGGAAGAGAAGGAAGGAGAGCGAGAGAGAGAGAGAGGGAAGGGTAGAACCAGGAGGCCATATGCTGTGTCACCACAGATCAAAGAGTGTCGACATTGGAGAATCAGAGCGGCAGATGGACTCTCAGTCACACACACACACACAAACACACACATAAAAACACATGCACGCATACACACACACACGCACACACACACACACACACACACACACACACACACACACACACACACACACACACACACACACACACACACACACACACACACACACACACACACACACACACACACCACCTGGCCGTTGATCACATGAGCTGGAGTATAGTGTGTGTGTGTGTGTGTGTGTGTTTAACCCTATAACCTTAATTCCACCTGTGCTTGGCTGCTCACTCATCCAGCCGTCCCTTAGACACAGAGTCCTTAGTGCCAGAGCTGCTGGACTGAGACAGAGAGAGACAGAGATTGAGGGAGGAATGGAGAGAGAGAGATCGAAGGAGAGAGAAGGGGGGTGGAGAGAGAGGAGAAAGAGGAGGAGAGAGAAGGGGGGTGGAGAGAGAGGAGAAAGAGGAGGAGAGAGAAGGGGGATGGAGAGAGGGGAGAAAGGAGGAGAGAGAAGGGGGATGGAGAGAGGGGAGAAAGAGGAGAGAGAAGGGAATGGAGAGAGGGGAGAAAGAGGAGGAGAGAGAAGGGGGATGGAGAGAGGGGAGAAAGAGGAGGAGAGAGCGAGTCTCCAGGCAGTTTTTTATTTATTTTTATTTCACCTTTATTTAACCAGTTAGGCAAGTTGAGAACAAGTTCTAATTTACAACTGCGACCTGGCCAAGATAAAGCAAAGCAGTTCGACACATATAACAACACAGAGTTACACATGGAGTAAAACAAACATACAGTCAATAATACAGTATAAACAAGTCTATATACAATGTGAGCAAGTGAGGTGAGATAAGGGAGGTAAAGGCAAAAAAAGGCCATGGTGGCAAAGTAAATACAATATAGCAAGTAAAACACTGGAATGGTTGATTTGCAGTGGAAGAATGTGCAAAGTAGAGATAGAAATAATGGGGTGCAAAGGAGCAAAATAAATAAATACAGTAGGGAAAGAGGTAGTTGTTTGGGCTAAATTATAGGTGGGCTATGTACAGGTGCAGTAATCTGTGAGCTGCTCTGACAGCTGGTACTTAAAGCTACTGAGGGAGATAAGTGTTTCCAGTTTCAGAGATTTTTGTAGTTCGTTCCAGTCATTGGCAGCAGAGAACTGGAAGGAGAGGCGGCCAAAGAAATAATTGGTTTTGGGGGTGACTAGAGAGATATACCTGCTGGAGCGCGTGCTACAGGTGGGTGCTGCTTTGGTGACCAGCGAGCTGAGATAAGGGAGGACTTTACCTAGCAGGGTCTTGTAGATGACCTGGAGCCAGTGGGTTTGGCGACGAGTATGAAGCGAGGGCCAGCCAACGAGAGCGTACAGGTCGCAGTGGTGGGTAGTATATGGGGCTTTGGTGACAAAACGGATGGCACTGTGATAGACTGCATCCAATTTGCTGAGTAGAGTGTTGGAGGCTATTTTGTAAATGACTTGATTTAAGAGAAACAGGGATAAAAGTGAGAGAGAGAAACAGGGATATAAGAGAGAAACAGGGATATAAGAGAGAGAGAAACAGGGATTTAAGTGAGAGAGAAAACAGAGTTTAAGTGAGAGAGAAACAGGGATTTAAGTGAGTGAAAAACAGGGATTTAAGTGAGAGAGAAACAGGCATATAAGTGAGAGAGAGAAACAGGGATATAAGTGAGAGAGAAACAGGGATTTAAGTGAGAGGGAAACAGGGATTTAAGTGAGAGAGAAACAGGGATTTAAGTGAGAAAGAAACAGGGATATAAGTGAGAGAGAGAAACAGGGATTTAAGTGAGCGAGAAACAGGGATTTAAGTGAGAGAGAAACAGGGGTTTAAGTGAGAGAGAGAAACAGGGATTTAAGTGAGAAAGAAACAGGGATATAAGTGAGAGAGAGAAACAGGGATTTAAGTGAGAGAGAAACAGAGATTTAAGTGAGAGAGAAACAGGGGTTTAAGTGAGAGAGAGAAACAGGGATATAAGTGAGAGAGAGAAACAGGGATATAAGTGAGAGAGAGAAACAGGGATTTAAGTGAGAGAGAAACAGGGATTTAAGTGAGAGAGAAACAGGGGTTTAAGTGAGAGAGAGAAACAGGGATTTAAGTGAGAAAGAAACAGGGATATAAGTGAGAGAGAGAAACAGGGATTTAAGTGAGAGAGAAACAGGGATTTAAGTGAGAGAGAAACAGGGGTTTAAGTGAGAGAGAGAAACAGGGATATAAGTGAGAGAGAGAAACAGGGATATAAGTGAGAGAGAGAAACAGGGATTTAAGTGAGAGAGAGAGAAACATGGATATAAGTGAGAGAGAGAAACAGGGATATAAGTGAGAGAGAAACAGGGATATATGTGAGAGAGAGAAACAGGGATTTAAGTGAGAGAGAGAAACAGGGATATAAGTGAGAGAGAGAAACAGGGATATAAGTGAGAGAGAAACAGGGATATAAGTGAGTGAGAGAAACAGGGATTTAAGTGAGAGAGAAACAGTGATATAAGTGAGAGAGAAACAGGGATATAAGTGAATGAGAAACAGGGATATAAGTGAGTGAGAGAAACAGGGAGAAAGAAAAGGAAGAAACTTGGTCATAACAAACATGGACATTGTTCTATTGACACACTGGGTGCAACTCAAGACGTGATTTTTGTATTCTATTTTGTTATGCACTTACTTTCAAGTGAAACTCAGTCATCTTGTTGTTCATTGAGCTGAGAGAAGGCTGAGAGGGCGGTGCTGTGTTCCTTTGTCTCTGCTCTGCTATTCTACTTCCTTTCTTTTGATCCTTTTTTTAGTGTGTTTTTCTTCTTTTACCTCACACTTGGCAGCTTGTGGTTTAATGCTTTTTAAAGGTGTCCTTCCACTTACAGTTTCCTACCTACACCTTCAAAATGGACAGTTCATTCCCGCCATTTTGGGTCCAAACAACTCAGTTGGCAATTGTTTGAATGCTGTTTGTCTTTACTCTCAGTAACCTTAACAACAGATGCCCTGTTGTGCTATTCTGACTGACAGGTCAGGTTTAAGTGAGAGAGAGAAACAGGGATATAAGTGAGAGAGAAACAGGGATATATGTGAGTGAGAGAAACAGGGGTTTAAGTGAGAGAGAGAAACAGGGATTTAAGTGAGAGAAAGAAACAGGGATATAAGTGAGAGAGAAACAGGGATATAAGAGAGAAACAGTGGTATAAGTGAGAGAGAAACAGGGATATAAGTGAGTGAGAGAAACAGGGATATAAGTGAGAGAGAAACAGGGATATAAGTGAGAGAGAAACAGGGATATAAGTGAGAGAGAGAAACAGGGATATAAGTGAGAGAGAAACAGGGATATAAGAGAGAAACAGGGATATAAGTGAGAGAGAGAAACAGGAATATAAGTGAGAGAGAGAAACAGGGATATAAGTGAGAGAGAAACAGGGGTTTAAGTGAGAGAGAGAAACAGGGATTTAAGTGAGAGGGAGAAACAGGGGTTTAAGTGAGAGAGAGAAACAGGGATATAAGTGAGAGAGAAACAGGGATATATGTGAGTGAGAGAAACGGGTTTAAGTGAGAGAGAGAAACAGGGATATAAGTGAGAGAGAGAAACAGGGATTTAAGTGAGAGAGAGAAACAGGGATTTAAGTGAGGAAAGAAACAGGGATATAAGTGAGAGAGAAACAGGGATATAAGAGAGAAACAGGGATATAAGTGAGAGAGAAACAGGGATATAAGTGAGTGAGAGAAACAGGGATATAAGAGAGAAACAGGGATATAAGTGAGAGAGAAACAGGGATATAAGTGAGTGAGAAACAGGGATATAAGTGAGAGAGAAACAGGGATATAAGTGAGTGAGAAACAGGGATTTAAGTGAGAGGGAAACAGGGATATAAGTGAGAGAGAAACAGGGATATAAGTGAGTGAGAAACAGGGATATAAGTGAGAGGGAAACAGGGATATAAGTGAGAGAGAAACAGGGATATAAGTGAGTGAGAAACAGGGATATAAGTGAGAGAGAGAAACAGGGAGAAAGAAAAGGAAGAAACTTGGTCATAACAAACATGGACATTGTTCTATTGACACACTGGGTGCAACTCAAGACGTGATTTTTGTATTCTATTTTGTTATGCACTTACTTTCAAGTGAAACTCAGTCATCTTGTTGTTCATTGAGCTGAGAGAAGGCTGAGAGGGCGGTGCTGTGTTCCTTTGTCTCTGCTCTGCTATTCTACTTCCTTTCTTTTGATCCTTTTTTTAGTGTGTTTTTCTTCTTTTACCTCACACTTGGCAGCTTGTGGTTTAATGTTTTTTAAAGGTGTCCTTCCACTTACAGTTTCCTACCTACACCTTCAAAATGGACAGTTCATTCCCGCCATTTTGGGTCCAAACAACTCAGTTGGCAATTGTTTGAATGCTGTTTGTCTTTACTCTCAGTAACCTTAACAACAGATGCCCTGTTGTGCTATTCTGACTGACAGGTCAGCTTTTTATGACGTTGGTCTGTTGGTAGTCAAGTTTGACGTGCTTTCTGGTTTGGACCACATCCACACACACAGGCTCGCGCATGGACACACACACACACACACACACACAGGCTCGCGCATGGACACACACACACACACGCAGACATACACACACACGCACACACACACAGGCTCGCGCATGGACACACACACACACGCAGACATACACACACACACGCAGACATACACACTGTGGCCTCTGTTTTGGGCTGTGGACTGGACTGGGGACGATTATGGTGGCTGTGTCTTTGTCAGTTAAACTGCCTGTCTGACTAGCTACTTTGTCTAGTGTACTCTCTATCCTCTCTATACACACACACACACACACACACACACACACACACACACACACACACACACTGACTGTCCTCTCTATCCTCTGTTAGGCCTTGAAGGCTCTCCATTGTACACAGAAGCCATTTCTCTGTCACTCTCTGCCTGAGTCTCAACCACTCTGAACCAGTTTGGGTCTTTCTGGGCCCAGAACCAAGGAGATGGATCTATATAGACATACTGTACACCACACATGCCCACGAACCCATACACACCCACACACAGAAATACACACACACAAACACAAATACACACGCTCACACACCAACCCAACCCCACTCTCTTGTCTCTGGTACCAAAGCCGTACTGGCATCAACACATTTCCTTTCTTTGTTTTTTCCCTCTCTTCTATTTATATTATGTCCTTTCTTTCCTTCCTTCCTTCCTTCCTTCCTTCCTTCCTTCCTTCCTTCCTTCCTTCCTTCCTTCCTTCCTTCCTTCCTTCCTTCTTTCTGTCTTTCTGTCTTTCCTTCCTTCCTTCTTTCTGTCCTTCCTTCCTTCCTTCCTTCCTTCCTTCCTTCCTTCCTTCCTTCCTTCCTTCCTTCCTTCCTTCCTTCCTTCTTTTTGTCTTTCTTTCCTTCCTTCCTTCCTTCCTTCCTTCTTTCTGTCTTTCCTTCCTTCCTTCCTTCCTTCCTTCCTTTCTTCTTTCTGTCTTTCCTTCCTTCCTTCCTTCCTTCCTTCCTTCCTTCGTTCTTTCTGTCTTTCCTTCCTTCCTTCCTTCCTTCCTTCTTTCTGTCTTTCCTTCCTTCCTTCCTTCCTTCTTTCCTTACTTCCTTTCTCTTTGCATAAGATGATCAAAGATAAAAATAGATGTTTCTGTTTTAAAACAAATAGTTTTTTTTGTTGCTGAATTACAGATCAGATGGTTGGTTTCTGTCTGTGAATCAATGAAACACTTTATTCATGTTACTGGGGGATATGGTTTGTTTTGTATGGCTGTTACAGTAATACTGTGTTTGTTTGTTTTGGTGATGGTATAGAAGTTAGCGATGGCTAGGCTAATTTGGCTAGCCATTGTTGCCTTGATAATGGTATAGAAATTAGCATTGGCTAGGCTAATTTGGCTAGCCAAATTACTGGGAGATGTGTACAGGGAGATGGAATAAGGCAGGGATTCAATCAGAAACCCCGCTGTAGTACGATGGACATTTAAAAGTCATTTCTGATTGAGCCAACGACTGGAATGCAGCCTTTACGGTAACATTGCCTTTAAAACGTTAAGAGCTGCATTGTCTACTAGCATGATGGGATGGAATCCCCTGTCACCTGCTTTACAGCCATGCTGTGCTGTGATGTCACACAGGAACCACTAGGTGGCGTACTCTCCCTCTTTGAACAGAAGCTCTAGTGAGAGAGACACACACACACACACACACAAACACACACACAGACAGACAGGGAATACTTTCTTTACAGAAGCTCAATTGTTGTCCCATCAACTGCTTGTCTAATCCCCACTGACTGGTTTAGAAAGAGGGAGGGATGTTGCCTATACAAACACACACACACACACAATCACAAGTGTATGTGCACACACACACAAACACACACACACACTTGATCTGTCCAGTTCCGTCCATCTTGCCCTTGAGAGAGTCAAGGCCAAACCCTACTGGGGGACAAGAGATAGGGGTGGAGCCACACACACACACACACACACACTGTTCCGCCACCCTGGCACCAGACCGCCATGCTGATGCCACCCGATCCCTACTGGGTCCCAGGAGGACTCTAGTGTGTGTGTGTGTGTGTGTGTATGTGTGTGTGTGTGTGTGTGTGCGTGTGCGTGTGTGTGCGTCAACCAGCCCCTCTCCAGTGTCTGTAGGAAATTAACTCACTGGGGTGCATTGCCAGATTCGACTAATCACACACATCTCGTCTGGGTTGTCAGATTTCAGGCTTTTATCTTTGCTGGTCTGCCTTTTCTGTCTTTTAATATAAGGACACCGATTGGTTGTAACTACTCTGTGGTGGGACAAGGTGCTTCTGATTGGCTGTAACTACTCTGTGGTGGGACAAGGTGCTTCTGATTGGCTGTAACTACTCTGTGGTGGGACAAGGTGCTTCTGATTGGCTGTAACTACTCTGTGGTGGGAAAAGTTAGGCTTGTGATTGTTCGAATGGATTGTTAGTTTAAATGATTTAAGGCATCCAAGCTAATGAAATGATCCTAATGAGAAACCAATGTTACATGTGGGTATTAAACCGTATTCCCAGTCTACTCCTAAAGCGGTGGAATTTGCCCCCCCCCCCCCACACACACACATCCTTGAGGGACAAAGACAGATGATGACATGGTGTACAGTAACCACATCTACATCCCCTTGCACTGAGTTCATTTTCATTTTTTATGTCAGTTTGGGGATTTCTTCAGATTTTAATTTTGTTATTGTTTATTATTATGTGTTTTGTTTGTTGTTGTTTTATTAATCATGGAAGAGGGTTGGACGTTCCTGTCATCTGAACAGCCTCTCAGTGACACCGGCTGTGTGTGTGTGTGTGTGTGTGTGTGTGTGTGTGTGTGTGTGTGTGTGTGTGTGTGTGTGTGTGTGTGTGTGTGTGTGTGTGTGTGTGTGTGTGTGTGTGTGTGTGTGTGGCGTTCAGTGGCTCGGTGTTCTGCTAAACCAATCGTCATCAGTCCAAGCAGCCTGTGTGTACTGTGTCTGTTAACTGTGTTCAGGGTTGTGTTCATTAGGCACAAAACGTATGAAAACTGACTGAAACAGGGAGGGAATACTTGGACCTGGTCCAATCAGAAACTCTTATTTTCCTTCTCCGTTACTCAATGTTTTCAAACATTTCCTGTTGAGGATCGTAATGAACATGACCCAGACCTAACTCTGCTCAGCAGCTTAACAGGGTGAAAAGAAGATGGAAGGATGGAAAGAATGAAAATAAAATATCTTAATTTTAAAAAAGTGATATTTTTTCTTCTCCTCCGTGGGAGAAGAGTGTACATTTCTAAGTTAATTTTTGAAAAATAAAATGTTTGTTCTTCTGTCGATGAATGGCTGTATATTAACCTTGAACTAAAAGTAATGAATTCTATGACAAAGAAATATAATAAATTAATTTAACATTTTTATCACTTTATGTCTCTTAATGTATGATGTTGCATTTTTACAGTACTTTGCATCGGCCTAGTCAGACGATATATTCATGCTCTGGGCTAATGTGTCCTCTAGGTACATATCCAGGATC
>NC_143034.1:17482500-17500000 GCF_057628025.1 Oncorhynchus mykiss | reverse complement strand
TTATTGGTTGTCTTTTGAACTTGGCTGAACTATAGCTGTAGGCTATAGCCAAGCTACTGACCTATAACGTATTAAGTTATAACTGATTACTTTAAAGTATGATGACAGATGCCAAAGACATTTAAAAGGGCAATCTGCGATTCCAACAACAACAAAGCAGGGGCCCCGCCACTGTTTTGCAAAAACAGTAAAAAAAAAAAAAATGTGTGGTGGATAATGAGATCTTGAACTATTGGGGGTTCTTCAATGACTGACAGTCTCAATCACCTGGACTCATTTTCTCTCTCTGTTTCTAATAATGTAAAATAAAAATGTGAAGACTGTCAGTACTGTTATTTTGGTACTAGTGTTACTGTTATTTTGGTACTAGTGTTACTGTTATTTTGGTACTAGTGTTACTGTTTATCAATATTGGCACGCCGTCGTGCCCAGCAGGGAATGATCAGACTGTAAAACGTAGGTTCTCTCATAACTTCCCACAGAGGGAAACTAAAGCTTCCTCCCTTCTTTCTTGTCATCCTTTCATCCATCCATCATTCTCACCATTGATCCGTCTCTTTAAAGAATGTTAACATTCCAGGAGTTGTGTAAAACACCAGGGATTTCCTCTTTGGCCCTATCGCTCTGTCGCTCTGATTCACACACACACACACACACACACACACACACACACACACACACACACACACATACACACACACACACACACACACACACACACACACACACACACACACACACACATACGCACATACGCACACACACACACACACATACACATACACACACACACACATACACACACACACACACACACACACACACACATACGCACACACACGCACGCACACACACACACACACACACACACACACACACACACATACACACACACACACATACACACGCACACACGCACACATACACACGCACACACGCACACACACGCACACACACACACGCACACACACACACACACACATACACATACACACGCACACACATACACACACACACACGCACACACACACACGCACACACAGTGCTGGCACACGGACGCGCGCACGCACACACATACAGTAAATGCACATGCTTGCATGCACACATACTCCCCTACACACATAAACACTCATCCATTCGCTCCCTCTCTCTCTCTCTCCCTTCCTCCAATCCATCCTCTACAGTGTTGTCCAACTCTAAACTCTCAACATGTGTCTCTCTCAACCCCCGAGCCAAACCCTTCTCTAAATACTGTGGACTCAAACTGGTCGTAAATGTCAGTAGTGAAATCCAAGTGGGTTTCTCACCTCTCCTCTCCTCAAGCAGGAAGTACCAGGTTTATTCAGGTAACAGTTTGTGATGCTACTTAGTGTTCATGTCTAACTGATACCTCCTGATGTGACCAGATCATTCAGACACCAGGGAAGTGAGAAAACTTAGCCTGCCTCTCACTAGATGGCCAAGCTGCAAAGTCTTGATTGTCATAAAAAGGTATGAGAGCAGGTAAGCAGTGTGGTTAAGGTTTGGGTTAGGATTCAAATCAGATTTTAAGAAGATAAATTGTAGAGCTAAGCAAGGCTTCTGACTTTGCATCTTGGCCAGATACGGACAACTCTAATGTGGGCGGAGTTTTCTATTAGAACCCATAACTCTCTTACATGGCCAATACTTTATCCTATAAGCTTCAGTCTCGATTACTGCTGCAATTCAGGGAATTAAAGAAATGTAACCTGCTTTAGTTAAAGCCAAGGAAATCACTGGTACTGGAAAAATGCTTGTAAACCTTTTTATTTGATCAGATTAGAAGTTAAATGCACAAAGACTCAAGTATTTAGGGTTATGGAAAGCTGCGTCTCGTCTAGAAGGAACCTTTTTGTAACATGATCCAGCTGAAACCTTGGGAAATATGTTTTGACCCAGTCAAATGTGACTAAATACACAGTTCCATAGTTTAGGACCTAGAAGGAACTATAACCCAGTTCCATAGTTTAGGACCTAGAAGGAACTATAACCCAGTTCCATAGTTTAGGACCTAGAAGGAACTATAACCCAGTTCCATAGTTTAGGACCTAGAAGGAACTATAGCCCAGTTCCATAATTTAGGACCTAGAAGGAACTATAACCCAGTTCCATAGTTTAGGACCTAGAAGGAACTATAACCCAGTTCCATAGTTTAGGACCTAGAAGGAACTATAACCCAGTTCCATAGTTTAGGACCTAGAAGGAACTATAACCCAGTTCCATAGTTTAGGACCTAGAAGGAACTATAACCCAGTTCCATAGTTTAGGACCTAGAAGGAACTATAACCCAGTTCCATAGTTTAGGACCTAGAAGGAACTATAACCCAGTTCCATAGTTTAGGACCTAGAAGGAACTATAGCCCAGTTCCATCACTGGACTGATGGAATAGTCTTGAACAGCATTTACTGTGATGTGAAAAGTCTCCCTAGATTGCAAAGCTCTTTCTCTTCTCCCCCCGATCTTTGTCTCTTGTCTCTTTCTCTCTCTCTGACTCTCTCACTCTCTCCCTTCCCCCTTCTCTTTCTACCAACCCTGCTCCCTCTCTCTCCTCACTCTACCTCCCTGACCAATGATGTAACACACAAAGTGATTGGCTGTCTAGGACCTCTAGTGTGTCAACCCAGGCCTGATGCCAGAATCAAATTAGAGAGAGAGAGAGAGAGAGAGAGAGTGATGTATACTGGGCTTGGTGAACGGTCCCACTAACAGATGTCTTGTAGAGACACTGGAAGTGTGTGTCCAACCGTGAGCTCATGTGGACATGGCTGGCAGTCAATGTTCATGTTTTCATATGGTTGTTTGGTCATGTTTACATGTACAGAGTGGATGTGGTAATACGGCGGTAATGTCTTCATGTTTAATACAGCAGGTGTGAAAATGAGCAGGTAGGTTAAGTGACACACACACACACACACACACACACACACACACACACACACACACACACACACACACACACACACACACACACACTAAAGAGAAGTGATCATGGCCCGTACATGAGCCAATACCAACACATCCAGCTGTCCCTGGTCTCACTCATTACCTTACCTTCTCTCTCCCCACATCTCTCTCTCTCTCTCTCTCTCTCTCTCTCTCTCTCTCTCTTTCCCTCCCGCCCTATTTCCCTCCCTCCCTTTCTCTCTCTACCTCTCCCCCTCTCGCTCTCCCTATCTCTCTCTCCCTCAGGTGTGGTCATCATGTTGGGGGTGTGTCTGTCCGTCTTATTGCTCCTCCCCCTGGCCTCGTCCATCCCCTCCCCCTCCAAACCTCCCCCAAGACTATGCAGACGATGCTGCGACCCCCTGCAGCCCCCAGAATCCTCTGCTGCACACCCTGCCCACCACGCCGCCGCCACGCCAGAGGTCCACACCTACATCAACATGACCATACTCAAAGGTAAGGGACAACACACACACACACACACCAGTACATTATCAGTATCTTAGATGACCAACCTCAAAGGTACAGTACAAAGAAACATCCCGACAGACAAGATGAGATATAGGCATTGCCTTAGAGCGACGTTTCCCAGGCCAGTCCTCCAAAACTAGCCTTTATAAGGATGTAACAGCTTATTGAAAAGAAGACACTTGGCAGGATCAGTAATCAGCCAGGCCAGAGTTCTTAAAGAACAAAAGAACACACAAAGAAGACACAGGGAATCAAACCGAACACACACACACCACAGACACACACAAACACACACACACAGACACACTCTCCAAAGAGATAAAGACCTTGTGTTACATTTCTAAGCCTTATTCCTCTAAAATAGTCCAGGAGACATGTCATGTATTGTTTCATCTGGTGTGTGTGTGGTTATGGTTTAATCTGTGTTCTGTGATAGAGATTCCATGTCCGGTTTAGCTGACCCCTGACCCTATCCCAAAAAGAACAGGTAGTTACGTTTCTCTCACTTAGAAGCGTGGCACACACATGGACATACACACAATCTGAAATCATTGTTTAGAGTGAGTGAGGGAGGGACGGTGGGAGGGAGGGAGGGACGGTGGGAGGGAGGGACAGTGGGAGGGACGGTGGGAGGGAGGGAGGGAGGGACGGTGGGAGGGAGGGAGGGAGGGAGGGAGGGAGGGACGGAGGGACGGTGGAAGGGAGGGAGCGAGGGAGGGTGGGAGGCTCCCAGAAGGCAGTATTCACCTGGCACTGAACCTGATGATGTGGCTGAAAACACACACACAGATAAATACACACCCACACACCCTCATATAATCAAGCAGTGATGTGTGAGAGGCTTGATATTAATACACTGCAACAACCCAGTTTGGTTAGAAAAGAGGCACTAGCTAACTATATAAAGACTATATATATAGAGACTAACTTTATAAAGACTATATATATAGAGACTAACTATATAAAGACTATATATATAGAGACTAACTATATAAAGACTATATATATAGAGACTGCCTATATAAAGACTATATATAGAGAGACTGCCTATATAAAGACTGTATATATAGAGACTAACTATATAAAGACTATATATATAGAGACTAACAATATAAAGACTATATATAGAGACTAACTATATAAAGACTATATATATAGAGACTAACTATATAAAGACTATATATAGAGACGAACTATATAAAGACTATATATAGAGACTAACTATATAAAGACTATATATATAGAGACTAACTATATAAAGACTATATATATAGAGACTAACTATATAAAGACTATATATATAGAGACTAACTATATAGAGACTAACTATACAAAGACTATATATAGAGAGACTAACTATATAAAGACTATATATAGAGACTAACTGTATATATAGAGACTAACTATATAAAGACTATGTATAGAGAGACTAACTATATAAAGACTATATATAGAGACTAACTATATAAAGACTATATATAGAGACTAACTATATAAAGACTATATATAGAGACTAACTATATAAAGACTATATATATAGAGACTAACTATATAAATACTATATATATCTAGAGACTAACTATATAAAGACTATATATAGAGAGTAACTATATAAAGACTATATATAGAGAGACTAACTATATAAAGACTATATATAGAGACTAACTGTATATATAGAGACTAACTATATAAAGACAATATATATAGAGACTAACTATATAAAGACTATATATATAGAGACTAACTATATAAATACTATATATATAGAGACTAACTATATAAAGACTATATATAGAGAGACTAACTATATAAAGACTATATATAGAGAGACTAACTATATAAAGACTATATATAGAGACTAACTGTATATATAGAGACTAACTATATAAAGACAATATATATAGAGACTAACTATATAAAGACAATATGTATAAAGACTATATATAGAGAGACTAACTGTATATATAGAGACTAACTATATAAGGACTATATATATAGAGACTAACTATATAAAGACAATATATATAGAGACTAACTATATAAAGTCTATATATAGAGAGACTAACTGTATATATAGAGACTAACTATATAAGGACTATATATATAGAGACTAACTATATAAAGACATTATATATATATAGAGACGAACTATATAAAGACAATATATATAGAGACTAACTATATAAAGACTATATATAGAGAGACTAACTATATAAGGACTATATATAGAGAGACTAACTGTATATATAGAGACTAACTATATAAGGACTATATATATAGAGACTAACTATATAAAGACAATATATATAGAGACTAACTATATAAAGACAATATGTATAGAGACTAACTATATAAAGACAACATATATAGAGACTAACTATATAAGGACTATATATAGAGAGACTAACTGTATATATAGAGACTAACTATATAAAGACTATATATATATAGACTAACTATATAAAGACTATATATAGAGAGACTAACTATATAAAGACTATATATAGAGAGACTAACTATATAAAGACTATATATAGAGACTAACTGTATATATAGAGACTAACTATATAAAGACAATATATATAGAGACTAACTATATAAAGACAATATGTATAGAGACTAACTATATAAAGACTATATATAGAGAGACTAACTGTATATATAGAGACTAACTATATAAGGACTATATATATATATAGAGACTAACTATATAAAGACAATATATATAGAGACTAACTATATAAAGACTATATATAGAGAGACTAACTGTATATATAGAGACGAACTATATAAGGACTATATATATAGAGACTAACTATATAAAGACAATATATATAGAGACTTACTATATAAAGACTATATATAGAGACTAACTATATAAAGACAATATATATATATATAGAGACGAACTATATAAAGACAATATATATAGAGACTAACTATATAAAGAAAACATATATATATATATATATATATATATATATATATATATATATATATATATATACAGTAGCAAGAAAAAATATGTGAACCCTTTGGAATTACCTGGGTTTCTGCATAAATTGATCATCAAATTTTATCTGATCTTCATCTAAGTCTCGACAATAGACAAATATAGTCTGCTTAAACTAATAACACCGAAACAATTATACATGTTCATGTCTTTACTGAACACACTGTGTAAACATTCACAGTGCAGGGTGGAAAAGTATGTGAATCCTTGGATTTAATAACTGGTTGACACTCCTGGCAGCAATAACCTCAACCTAATGTTTTCTGTAGTTGTGGATCAAACCTGCACAACGGTCAGGAGGAATTTTGGACCATTCCTCTTTACAAAACTGTTTCAGTTGAGCAATATTCTTGGGCTGTCTGGTGTGAACTGCTCATGAGGTCATGCTACAGCATCTCAATCGGGTTGAGGTCAGGACTCTTACTGGGCCATTCCAGGAGTATTTTCTTCTGTTGAAGCCACTTCTGTGGGTCGTTGTCCTGTTGCATCACCCAACTTCTGTTGAGCTTCAATTGGCGGACAGATAGCCTTACATTCTCCTGCAAAATGTCTTGATGGGAATTCCTTTTTCCGTCGATGATAGCAAGCTGTCCAGACCCTGAGCCAGTAAAGCAGCCCCAAACCATGATGCTCCCTCCACCATACTTTACAGTTGGGATTTTGGTGTGCTGTGCCTTTTTTCTCCACACATATTGTTGTGTGTTCCTTCCAAACAACTCAACTGTAGTTTCATCTGTAAACAGAATATTTTGCCAGTAGCACTGTGGAACATCCAGGTGCACTTTTGCAAACTTCAGAATTTTTTTCGGACAGCAGTGGCTTCTTCCGTGATGCCCTCCCATGAACACCATTCTTGTTTAGTGTTTTATATATCGTAAACTCGTCAACAGAGATGTTAGCATGTTCCAGAGATTTCTGTAAGTCTTTAGCTGACACTCTAGGATACTTCTTAACCTGCAGGACGGCCACTCCTAGGGAGTGCTGAACTTTCTCCATTAATAGATAATTTGCCTTACCGTGGACTGGTGAACATCGAGGCTTTTAGAAATACTTTTGTAACCCTTTCCAGCTTTAGGCAAGTCAGCAATTCTTTATCTTAGGTCTTCTGAGATCTCCTTTGTTCGAGGCATGGTTCACATCAGGCAGTGCTTCATGGGAATAGTAAACTCACATTTTGTGAGTGTTTTTTATATTGCAGGGCAGCTCTAACCAACATCTCCAATCGCATCTCATTGATTGGACTCCAGGTTATCAGAGTCCTGACTCCAATTAGTTTTTGGATAACTCATTAGCTTAGGGGTTCACATACTTTTCCCAACCTACACTGTGAATGTTTAAATGATGTATTCAATATAGACAAGACAAACAATATAATTTGTGTATTATTCGTTTCAGCACACTGTCTGTTGTTGTGACTTAGACAGTGTCTATCATAAAGCACAATGTCCAGATGCTTTTCAACTTCTTGTCCTACTGATAGTAATCATGGCTCGAAGGCTTATCTACAGATCTAGGATCAGTTTACACTATCCTAACCCTGACCATCACTATCTAGACATCAGGAAGAATACTGACATCGGATGAGTGCTAAGAGGCGACTGTATCTAGAGGATGATCATTTAAACAGGACCTGGACAAGAGGGGGCCTGTTTAGATCATGTGGTTAAAGCATCAGAGATGTCCATATATGGTCAATGGGTGTGGAAAATCCACCAAGCCCTCGGATAAGGGAGCACACACACACACACACCAGAAGAGAGGTATTTCCTTGCTCATGCTATCTCAGATAGATCTAGACTACATATGTTCTTTCTCTTTCCCTCCCCAGGTGATAAAGGTGACAGAGGAGATAAAGGGATGCCAGGGAAAAATGGTAAAGTAGGTCCGCAAGGTTACCGGGGTCCCATGGGTCCTCAGGGGACTAAGGGCCAGGCGGGCGCCCCGGGAGATGCCTGTAAGACACAGCACTCCTCCTTCTCTGTAGGGAGACGTAAATCCCTCCACAGTATAGACTACTACCAGGCCCTGGTGTTTGACACGGTGTTCGTCAACCTCTACGAGCACTTCAACATGTTCAAAGGTAATTGAAGATCCACAAGGACACACACACACACACACACACACCTACACACACACACACACACACACCTACACACACACACACACACACACACACACACACACACACACACACACACACACACACACACACACACACACACACACACACACACACAATTTTATTTTGTACTTAATTTTTTACCTCTTTTTCTTTCAAATTTCGTGATATCCATTTGGTAATTACAGTCTTGTCCCATCGCTGCAACTCCCGTACGGACTCGGGAGAGGCGAAGGTCGAGAGCCATGTGTCCACCGAAACACGGTTCTGACAAGCCGCACTGCTTCTTGACACTCTGCTCGCTTAACCCGGAAGCCCGCCGCACCAATGTGTCGGAGGAAACACTGTACAACTGGCAACCGAAGTCAGCGTGCGGCCCGCCACAGGAGTCGCTAGAGCGCGATGGGAGAAGTACACCCCGGCCGGCAAAACCCACCCCTAACCCGGACAATTCTGGGTCTCCCGGTCGCGGCCGGCTGCAACACAGCCAGGTATCGAACCCGGATCTGTAGTGACGCCTCTAGCACAGTGATGCAGTGCGTTAGAACACTGCCCCACTCAGGAGGCCCCACACACTTTTCCCCACATGTTCAAAGGTCAATTCTACTGCTATGTCCGTGCGTCTACTACTACTCCGGTGTCTCTAGGGTGCAGGCTTTTGTTCCAGCCCAGCACTAATAATATAAAAAACACCTGATTCTAACACTTTCTCTTCTCTCAAGGTAAATTCTACTGCTTCGTCCCAGGTATCTACTTCTTCAACGTGAACATCCACACGTGGAACTTCAAGGAGACCTACCTCCACCTGATGCACAACGATAAGGAGCAGGTGATCCTGTACGCCCAGCCCAGTGAGAGGTCCATCATGCAGAGTCAGAGTGTGATGATGGACCTAGCGCTGAACGACGAGGTCTGGGTCAGGCTCTACAAGAGGGAGAGGGAGAACGCCGTCTATAGTGATGACGTGGACGTCTATATTACCTTTAATGGATACCTGGTGGCGCCTAGTGTCCAGTGATCAGAGTGGAGGAAGAGCGGGAGGGGGAGGGGTAGGAAACTCTGTGTTGGATTTTGGTTGTTTTATCATGCCTAAAGTTCAGTGATGAAGAAGGAGGAAAGAAGAGAGAGAGGGAACTTGCGCCGGTGTTGGATTTTTGATTTTGCTTGTGCCTATATTGCCTTCAGTGCTCACCAAATTCAAATGTAATCTGGTTGGATTTTGGTTGTCCGTTTGCAGTGCCTTCAGTGCTCACCAAATGGACATTTTAGTTGTTCCTTTGTAGTGCCTTCAGTGCTCACCAAATGGACATTTTAGTTGTTCCTTTGTAGTGCCTTCAGTTCTCACCAAATGGAAACTCTGGGTTAATTTTGATTGTTCCTTTTTGGTGCTTTCAGTGCTCACCAAATGGAAACTGTGGGTTGATTTTGATTGTTCCTTTTTTGGTGCTTTCAGTGCTCACCAAATGGAAACTCTGGGTTGATTTTGATTGTTCCTTTTTTGGTGCTTTCAGTGCTCACCAAATGGAAACTCTGGGTTGATTTTGATTGTTCCTTTTTGGTGCTTTCAGTGCTCACCAAATGGACACTCTGGGTTGGATTTTGTTTGTACTTCCGTTGCTCCTAAAGCAGCCAATGATACAAATGACCTGCACACACATTTTCCTCTGCCTCACGATCTATTCCTCTCAGGTACTTTGAATGGGGAGGATTGTGGGCAGTGTTGTGCAGTGTTGCAGTGTTGTGTAGTCCCAGTGAGAAAAATTGGTTGAAATTACATAACTTTTTAAGCTTTTCAACGTCTTTTCAATGTCTTTTGCTCTTCGGGTGGTTTTGGGACTAGACTTGAATGGACCCTGCGTTGAACTGTTGCTAAGGTGACCTCGAGGAAAGCTGTAGAAGTGAAAAAGAAGAAAATGGGAGGTCATATTAAATGAATATATAGAGATTGTTGAGTAAGTAATGCAAGATTGTATTGATATATATATTGATAACTCAGTGTTATGTGTTTTTATAGAGATTTACTTTAAGCTGCAGAGCAGCTTGTAACATGTACATATTTGTATAGATTTTTGTTACCTAAAACGTTTTATCACTAGTCTGGGTACCAGTTGGTCTTTGCTTTAGCTGAACTGTTGTTGTTGTCACGACCTGAAAACAATACGCTACTGTTGCTGAATGCAGTTTGAAAAAGTTCTGCATCCAGGCTGGGCTTACCCTAACCCGATACCACCAAAACCTGAAAGTACTGAATTCCATTGTATCAATACAACACATACTGTATCAGAACAATATAAACCAAACAATCATTTGTAAAAACCCATTCAAACTAGAAGCCCATTCTAAACCAGACCTTCTAGAACCATTACTCCCCGTTGTCAGTTGAGCAGGTTGAACAGATGCATTCTATCTTTCACCTAGAGGTTAAAGGTCAAACCCTGACCCCTGCCTGTTTCCCACCGTTAGAGTACACAACCCCTCATTACTGTCAAGATTTGAATATGTCCTAGTATTGCAATACATGGGGAATAGGGTGCCAAAAGTAGTGCACTATATTGGGCGTATAAAGTGTGTCCTAGTATGTCATAGTAGTGTACTATGTAGGGAATATGGGTGCAGTCTGGGATTATCAGTTTTGTTTGACAGCTCCAATGAAAAACCCAACTAAAAGCTAAAGAGAGGAAAAACAACTACAACATGTGTGGTTTGGATGGTGATGGTTGAATTGGTTGCCAGATGGACGACCATATCTCTCCTATTACTGCTAATTCTGTCCTCAGTCCACAGGGACTGGGGCTAAACTGGAGATAGAGAGACCAACTGGTGTATTAGGCCATGACTAGATAGCGTTGTAGCCAATTAGAATAGGCTTTACTGGTGTAGTTCCCTAGGCAATAGCTCCGTAGCCAATTAGAAGAGGCTTTAGTGGTGTCATTCCCTAGTCAATAGCTCTGTAGCCAATTAGAATAGGCTTTACTGGTGTAGTTCCCTAGGAGGCAATAGCTCCGTAGCCAATTAGAAGAGGCTTTAGTGGTGTAGTTCCCTAGGCAATAGCTATGTAGCCAATTAGAAGAGGCTTTAGTGGTGTAATTCCCTAGTCAATAGCCCCGTAGCCAATTAGAAGAGGCTTTAGTGGTGTAATTCCCTAGTCAATAGCTCCGTAGCCAATTAGAAGAGGCTTTAGTGGTGTAATTCCCTAGTCAATAGCTCCGTAGCCAATGTAATAGCGTACCATAGGGATGTACTTCCTATGGCTGTTGTACTGTAAGTACCTATTTCCTGGATATCACTCAAAACCAAGAGCAGAAGTTGACACAGTTGGTTTGCTGTACCCAGGAGGCAGAACAGCAGAAAGCATTGTGGGTTGGGTTATTAGTATTTACCGTGTGCCCTAAAACACAGCCATTTATAACCTCGCTCAAACAATGGCTCTGTTTCCTACGCACCTCTACGAATGCAGATGCACTTTCAAGTCCTCTGAGAGTTGTTGGTAGACGGCCTCTCTAAAACTAGCCTGGTCCCAGATCAGTTTGTGCTGTTTGGCATGACAATGACCATTGCGAGACAGTACAAACAGATCTGGAACCAGGCTACAGTAAAAGTGAAAAGCAGCAGAACTCCTGTTCCTTCCTGGATGCATTTTATTAGTTGTATTAGACGGTTGTGTAGTTCTCTTGTATTTAGCAGCACTTAGAGCCTTTTATACCCTCATTAAAGACATGGACCCAGTTCATAACAGTTAGGTAAACAGTAAAGTAGCTTTGAATCGCCCCACTATCCTATAAACGCCATGCTCTATAAAATGAGCCATAAAGTAAGTTGTGGTGTTATGTTACCTGTGAACGAGTGTTGATAAAACTCCTGCAGTTACTGCTGTTAGAGTTCAAGGTTTAGATGGGAGGGCGGCTGGGAGCAGTTGGTATGACAGGTTATGACAGGCTATGACAGGTTATGACGTATATTATCTCATGCTCATGGCATGTTTACAAGACAGGTTTCTGGAGAAGGGTCCAAGCGGAGAGTTAGTGAGAGTTTTCAATGACATCAATGACGTCCGATTTCCCCCTGCGTCAAAGTCAGCCACAGCTTTCTCTCTAACACCCTCGCTATCTCTCTCTCTCTTGCTCTCTCTCCATCTCTGTCTCTCTCTCCCTCTAACGCTCTACTCTCTCTGTCTTGCTCTCTCTCTCCTCTCTCCTCGCTCCCTCTCTTGCTCTTCCTCTCGCTCTCTCTCTCCTCTTTCCTCTCTCTCTCTCCCTCTCTCTCTCTCTCTCTCTCTCTCGCTCTTCCTCTCCCTCTCCCTCTCTCTCCATCTGTCTCTCTCTGTTTCTCCCTGACCTCCCTCTTTTGCTCTCATCCTCTCTCTCTCTCCCTCTCTCTCATCCTCTCTCTCATCCTCTGTCCGTCCGTCCGTCTGTCCGTCCCTCTCTCTCTCGCTCTCTCTCTCTCTCTGGGCTGTTTTTCTTTAAGTCAGTAACAGGAAGCTAATGACAACCAGACCTCTGACTGACCGAACTACCCTGAGAGAAGGGGAAAGAGGGGGAGAAGAAGGAGACAGAGAGGGAGAGGAGAATAGTAGAGAGGAAAGAAAAATAGGGAGTGAAAAGGGGTAAAAGGAGAGGGAAAGAAGGAGGATGAGAGAAAGGGAGAAAGGGGTGAATGGAAGAGAGAGAGAGCGAGAGGAGACTGCGTTCTCATGAGAGAGAAGGAGAGAGGGAAATAGAAAGATAGAAAGGGTAAGGCAGAAAGTCTCTGAGAATGTATCCCAGATGGGAGAGTGGGGTCACGACCCCTCAAGTTAGGACATCTCTAAGATCGGCCCTTTCTAGTGTAAACCAACGAACTAACTAACTAATGTAAACATTACAGTAGAGTAGCATGAACTGAGGAAGAGCTGCCGACTCATGTAAATCAACGTTGTTTTTCCTGTGGGAACATTCTCTGGCCTAAAGTAAACCAGATATATGTAAATGTGATCCTCCTTTCAGACACAGTATATTAGTAAGAGCTGCATGATAACAACGACTAACGTACAGTAACAGCAGCACATCTTATTGTGTGGGAGGAGAAAGGACCTGGGGTTTTCTAAAGCTTCTCCCCCCTGAGGTTGAGCTGAGTGAAGCTTTCTTGGCTCTCCTTCTCTCTTTGTGTGTTTGGCGTGCCCGCACGTGTGTGTGTGTGTGTGAGGCTTTCTTGGCAGGCTTGTTGGATGTAGGGATTTTACCTACCGCGCTTAAGAGGCTGTTGCCAACACAAACACACACAGAGAGGGCCTGAAAGGAGAGAGAGAGAGCGAGAGGAAAGAGGAGAGAGAGAGAGAGAGAGGAAGGACTAGAGATAGAGTTTGAGTAATGGTATGCATGTATCAGGGACTTAATCACACAGGGTCAAAGGCAGGGGGTAACACAGCACTGGTTTCTACCTCCAACCAAGCTGTATTGTTTGTCTATTCCTCTCACTGTGTTACACAGTATAAACCAGTTCCAGTTTGTTAAACGGAAAGGCTGCCTACTCAGTGTATCAGAGGGGCAGTTTGTAAAGCACAGCTGGTTTAATGGAAGGACCAGTTGTCAGTGTTCCAGGAGTTATACAGGTGCAGACACACACAGACCTCCACTATACTCTCTCTCTCTGTCTCTCTCTCTATGTCTTTCTCTCTCTCTGTCTCTCTGTGTCTCTGTCTCTCTCAACCATGGCTGATCTGTAACCTCACTGTCTGAGAGGGTCTCAGGGGGATGAAACACATTTCTACTGGCCTCCACACATGGCTGATCTGTAACCTTACTGTCTGAGAGGGTCTCAGGGGGATGAAACACATTTCTACTGGCCTCCACACATGGCTGATCTGTAACCTCACTGTCTGAGAGGGTCTCAGGGGGATGAAACACACTGGCCTCCACACGTGTACATGTATGAAACAGCCCCTATTTGACATAATATTACATAGACTATTCTACCTAATGACTGGATAATGACTTGAATTGGTGATGTCAGCAGGGGGTGAAGAGGAGACGTTGTTGCATTGTCCTTCCTAATGATGATTAAGGATAGGAATGGGTGAGGGAAAACTGATCCTAGATCTGTACCTAAGGGCAACTTCTATCTGGAGCCAACTTAAACAAGAGGGAGTCGAGGAGATTCTTAATGAATTATGGGTAATTAGAATATAGGCACAATTAGGAATATAATTATTTAGGTTTTTGATTGATTGATTGATCACACTAACGCTAGTAAACTTTTATAATCTCAAGGAATGATGTCGGTGAATTGGTGCTTTAAAAAAACGATGGGTGAGAAATTGTGTTTATAAGTACATGTGTTATTTGTTTTATACATGAATACTATTGATGTTTATATTCTATACGTTTTTGTGTATTAAAGACGTTTTTTGAAAGAGTGAAGTTTGTGTTTATACTATGAGACAGAATGGCGCACGCACACACACACACACACACACACACACACACACACACACACACACACACACACACACACACACACACACACACACACACACACACACACACACACACACACACACACACACACACACACACACACACACACACACAGAGAGACTGGCTCCATCTATAAAGCTGTAATTACAGACTAGGCCACCACAACTATCTCTGACCCCACCCAACACTTTACTGAGGGGCAGCCTGGGACACACACAGAACTGCAGTGCCATACTGCAACACAGTGGCAATACCAGCCTGAGGTGTTCTCTCTCTCTAATAATAATCATCGTTATTATTTAATGAGTCCTGCAGCTCTTGTTTACCTCTTGTTATGGTGTTGTTTGTATATGTGTGCGTGCGTGTGTGTGTGTGCGTGCGTGCGTGGGTGTGTGTGTGTATCAGTGGAGGCTGCTGAGGGGAGGACGGCTCATCATAATGGTTGGAATGGAGTCAGTGGAATGGTATCAAACACATCAACAACGTGGTTTCATGTGGATCATACCATTCTATTGGCTCCTTTATTATGAACCATCCTCCCCTCAACAGCCTCCACTGGTGTGTGTGTGTGTGTGTGTGTGTGTGTGTGTGTGTGTGTGTGTGTGTGTGTGTGTGTGTGTGTGTGTGTGTGTGTGTGTGTGTGTGTGTGTGTGTGTGTGTGTGTGTGTGTGTGTTTTCTGTCTGTAATAGACTAGACTCTCTCTGGGTACCAAACCCAACAGTACTCAGAAACATCCCGTTCTAATTTAACACTCCAATAAAACCCTTACAGTTCTGCTGGTTTATTGATGAAACCTCCTGATGACTCCGACCCTCATGGTTGGCGTTCCAAATGGCGCCCTATTCCCTATATAGTGCACTACTTTAAACCAGAGCCCAGAGGGAATAGGGTGCCAGTTAACCTCCTGATGACTCCGACCCTCATGGTTGGCGTTCCAAATGGCGCCCTATTCCCTATATAGTGCACTACTTTAAACCAGAGCCCAGAGGGAATAGGGTGCCAGTTAACCTCCTGATGACTCCGACCCTCATGGTTGGCGTTCCAAATGGCGCCCTATTCCCTATATAGTGCACTACTTTAGACCAGAGCCCAGAGGGAATAGGGTGCCAGTTAACCTCCTGATGACTCCGACGCTCATGGTTGGCGTTCCAAATGGCGCCCTATTCCCTATATAGTGCACTACTTTAGACCAGACCCCAGAGGGAATAGGGTGGCAGTTAGGATTCCCTCGTGTTTTGAAAGGTTTACAAGCTCTAGCTCTAATTTTCAATGATGAACATCATGTAATTGAAAAGGAAACGGCGCAAGTCACGCTCACCATTTTAAAGATTGACGTTTCGGCCTTCAATGGCTTTCATCAGAAACCTTAGATCATGTAATGAAATACACTGAAAGCAATCAGCATTTCAAGTGTAGTGCACTGACTGAAATGATCTGTGCATAACCCATTCCAATCCACAGCAGTATATAAACAGACAAACATTCGATGAAGGAATCAAGGACGATTGCAGGTGCATTCAAATCTGACCCTACGAGGTGCAGAGTACTGCTGGTTTTCTGTTCTACCTGATAATTAATTGCACACACCTGGTGTCGCAGGTGTAAATCTATCCCTGATTAGGGGATGAATGAACAAAAGCAGTGGAGCTTTAAGGTCCAGATTTGAATTTGAGGGGCCTATTGCCTTGGTATGGTAGGTCTTAATTATGTTCTAATTCTAACAACTTCCACTAGGTGGCAGTGTTGAATGTAGAGCCCAAAACTGCAGAGTGTGTATTTGCCCAGAGGAGACAGAAAGTCTGCTTGTTAGGTTGATGAACTTTGGTGCCAGAAGGTCAATGACACTGTTAAAACCCTGACGGACATCTAAATATACTAAGGACTGACACAGAGAATAGATCACAACAATTACTACATGATAACAATGTTTTGGGATGATGATGATGATGATGATGGTGAGAATGATGAAGGTCAGCCAGGTCCAGAGATGTGTTCTTTGATCCAGCCGGTGAGTTTGGTGACGCGGGTGTAGACGCCGTAGTAGTCGGCCCGGCCACACCCCTTTCCCCAGCTGACCACGCCCGCTAGGAACCAACGACCCGAGTTCTCCTGGCAGACCAACGGACCGCCCGAGTCACCCTGGGAAAGAGGGAGGGAGAGAGAGAGAGAGAGAGAGAGAGAGAGAGAGAGAGAGAGAGAGAGAGACGGGGGAAAGAAGGGGGAGGGAGGCAGCATAGAGAAAGTAAGAGAGAGATAATGAAAAAGTTAATTTAGCTAAACGATAGCAGAAAGGTTCAGATGTTAAAGGACATTGAAATTGCTGCTTTCTCTTTTCCCGGCTCCTACTACTCTGAAACCCCCTGTACCCTCCCTCACCTGGGTGCCAACCAATCAATCTGTGCACTGAGTGTGTGTGGGTCTACTCTGAAACCCCCTGTACCCTCCCTCACCTGGGGTGCCAACCAATCAGTCTGTG
>NC_143034.1:17462500-17470000 GCF_057628025.1 Oncorhynchus mykiss | reverse complement strand
AACTCATATGGCAGGCAAAAACCTGAGAAAAAATCCAACCAGGAAGTGGGAAATCTGAGGTTTGTAGTTTTTCAACTCTTTGCCTATCCAAGATACAGTGTAAATTTGGTCCGATTGCACTTCCTAATGCTTCCACTAGATGCCAACAGTCTTTAGAACCTTGTTTCAGGCTTCTACTGTGAAGGGGGAGCGAATGAGAGCTGTTTCAATCAGGTGTTTGGCAGAAGGCCATGAGCTGGTCACGCGTGTGGCCGTGAGAGCGACCTGCGTTCCAATGCATTTCTAAAGACAAAGGAATTGTCCGGTTGGAACATTATTGAAGATTTATGTTAAAAACATCCTAAAGATTGATTCTATACATCGTTTGACATGTTTCTACGAACTGTAACGGAACTTTTTGAATTTTTGTCTGGACCTAGTGCGCCTCATGAATTTGGATTTGTGAACTAAACGCGCCAACAAAAAGGAGGTATTTGGACATAAATGACGGACTTTATCGAACAAAACAAACATTTATTGTGGAACTGGGATTCCTGGGAGTGCATTCTGATGAAGATCATCAAAGGTAAGTGAATATTTATAATGCTATTTCTGACTTCTGTTGACTCCACAACATAGCGGGTATCTGTATGGCTTGTTTTGGTGCCTGAGCGCTGTACTCAGATTATTGCATGGTGTGCTTTTTCCGTAAAGGTTTTTGGAAATCTGACACAGCGGTTGCATTAAGGAGACGTATATCTATAATACCATTCATAACACTTGTTTCTTTTATCAATGTTTATTATGAGTATTTCTGTAAATTGATGTGGCTCTCTGCAAAATCACTGGATGTTTTGGAAGCAAAACATTACTGAACATAATGCGCCAATGTAAACTGAGATTTTTGGATATAAATATGAACGTTATTGAACAAAACATAAATGTATTGTGTAACATGAAGTCCTATAAGTGTCATCTGATGAAGATCATCAAAGGTTAGTGATTCATTTTATCTCTATTTCTGATTTTTGTGACTCCTCTCTTTGGCTGGAAAAATGGCTGTTTTTCTGTGACTAGGTGCTGACCTAACATAATCACATGGTATGCTTTCGTCGTAAAGCTTTTTTGAAATCGGACACTGTGGTGGGATTAACAACAAGTTTATCTTTAAAATGGTGTAAAATACTTGTATGTTTGAGGAATTTTAATTATGAGATTTCTGTTGTTTGAAGATGGCGCCCTGCACTTTCACTGGCTGTTGTCATATCTATCCCGTTAACGGGATTTCAGCTGTAAGAAGTTTGTAAACTAACAAAGTAGTCTACAAGACAAAACACTATTTATGACTCTGTGTAACACAAAGCAATGAACACTAACTGTCTGTCTCTATTCACTCACCTGTTACCATCCTATCGAACCACAGCTATACATGCATATCTACATACATATCTATGAATGTATGGATCTATGTAAAACATACCCATACCTCACACACCACAATAATATGGCAATCTGTGATTCAAACAGCAACAAATGGATATACCAAATCCCAGATTGCCCCTTTAACTCCCTAGAGTCGATTGAGGTACCGGTGCGTCAATCTAAGTAACATAATAAAAAAATACCCATTAAAACCTGTCGGTTTAAGCAATATCTGTTTATATCTGAATCCGCCGATATCGCCCTTCCGCATCTGCGGTGAAAGCTGACAGAGCTAGAGCGGTGTTTGTCAGACCATGAGACATCCACGAAAAGCGATCTTCTCACGAAAACGTCTGTAGCGTCTGAACGGTTTAGCCTATAAAATATGGAAAGATGAGACTCTCACGAACACGTTGGATCCCACTGTGGAAAGGGGAGATTCTCAAGAAAGCAGTATGTGTTTTTCTCTACGACCCACACTAGTGTCACGGGAGTCACCTGAAGGTAACCGGTATCAGTTTAAAATGTCTTATGGAAGTATGGAGGTCATTTTGTGCCTACCAAAAAAAAGGGGTTAAATATACTACCGTCAAAGTTTTAGAACACCTTCAAGGGTTTTTCTTTGTTTTTACTATTTTCTATATTGTAGAATAATAGTGAATACATCAAAATTATGAAATAACACATATGGAATCATGTAGTAACCAAAAAAGTGTTAAACTAATCAACATTTTATAATTGAGATTCTTCAAAGTAGCCACCCTTTGCCTTGATGACAGCTTTGCACAATCTTGGCATTCTCTCAACCAGCTTCATGAGGCAGTTACTTGGAATGCATTTCAATTAAGAGGTGTGCCTTGTTAAAAGTTAATTTGTGGAATTTCTTTCCTTCTTAGTGTGTTTGAGCCAATCAGTTGTGTTGTAACAAGGTAGTGATGGTATACAGAAAATAGACCTACTTGGTAAAAGACTAAGTCCATATTATGGCAAGAACAGCTCAAATAAGCAAAGAGAAATGACAGTCCATCATTACTTTAAGACATGAAGGTCAGTCAATATGGAACATTTCAATAACTTTCAACGTTTCTTTAAGTGCAGTTGCAAAAACCATCAAGCTCTATGATGAAACTGGCTCTCATGAGGACAGCCAAAGGAAAGGAAGACCCAGAGTTACCTCTGCTGCAGAGGATAAGTTCATTAGAGTTTCCAGCCTCAGAAATTGCAGGCCAAATAAATGCTTCACAGAGTTCAAGTAACAGACACTTCTCAACATCAACTGTTCAGAGGAGACTGAGTGAATCAGGTCTTCATGGTTGAATTGCTTCAACGAAACCACTACTAAAGGACACCAATAATAAGAAGATACTTGCTTGGGCCAAGAAACACAAGCAATGGTGGAAATTTGTCTGGAGTCCAAATTGGAGATTTTTGGTTCCAACCGCCGTGTCTTTGTGAGACGCGGTGTGGGTGAACGGATGATCTCTGCATGTGTATTTCCCACCGTAAAGCATGGAAGAGGAGGTGTTATGGTGTGGGGGTGCTTTGCTGGTGACACTGTCTGTGATTACTTTAGAATTCAAGGTACACTTAACCAGCATGTTTACCACAGCATTCTGCAGTGATACGCCATCCCATCTGGTTTGGGTTTAGTGGGACTATCATTTGTTTCTCAACAGGAAAATTACCCAACACACCTCCAGGGTGTGTAAGGACTTTTTGACCAAGAAGGAGAGTGATGGAGTGCTGCATCAGATGACCTGGCTTCCGCAATCCCCCAACCTCAACCAACTTGAGATGCTTTGGGATGAGTCGGACCGCAGAGGGAAAGAAAAGCAGCCAACAAGTGCTCAGCATATGTGAGAACTCCTTCAAGACTGTTGGAAAAGCATTCCAGGTGAAGTTGGTTGAGAGAATGCCAAGAGTGTGCAAAGCTGTCATCAAGGCTAAGGGGGGCTATTTGAAGAATCTCAAATATAAAATATATTTTGATTAGTTTAACACTTTTTTGGTTACTACATGATTCCATATGTGTTATTCATAGTTTTGATGTATTCACTATTATTCCACAATGTAGAAAATAGTGAAAATAAAGAAAAACCCTTGAATGAGTAGGTGTTCTAAAACTTTTGACCCCCCTATTCTAGTGACTTTCTCAATCCTGGTTGGGAGATTACCATCTTGGCTTCCTCCAACCAGGATTTCTGGATAACCAGGGAATTTTGGGAAAATTACAAGACTTTTCCAAACCTGGACCTTGGTGAAATGTTTTCATAGCTCAGCTCTGAGCTTCTTTCACTGGCATGTAGCCGCCACTAGAGGGCTCTATTGCCATTGAAGAAGACAGCAGAGACATCTCCTCGATCAGCCTGCCTGGATGACTGGTTCTCATACTCAGGGATGGAGCCAACCCCAACCCAGAGAAGGGGAAGTGTAAACTGGTCAGTGGAATAGGTAAGGGAGTGGAACTGAATGGAAATATATTGTTAGTGGTAATAAGAGGGATATGGTTACAGGGGGTCACAGTTGGCCTGACCTCATCCCCCACGCTCTCCTGGCTTTCCTGATCCTCTCCCCCACTGCCAATGCCTGAATCTGGGCTCTGAGGGGCCAAGAGTTGGGCCTGGAGCTGCAGATTATCCACACGTTCATAGGAGGAAGACATTGTGAGAGAACCTCCTCCAACCCCCATCTCCGTACCCTTTGCCCCTACACTATCCAACCCAGGTAGGGTGAAGGGAAGCTGGGGGAAAGCGGACAGGGAAATGGGTAAGGGGGTGGAGCAGAATGTAAAGTTATTGTTATTGATAAGAGGAAGAAGCGGAACAAGATGGAAGTCCTGAGAGACAAAATGGGGGGTGGATGCAATAGGCCCGACCGCATCCTCCACGCTCTCCTGACTTTCCTGATCCTCTGCCCCACTGCCGATGCCTGAATCTGGGCTTATGAGGGCCCGACGCTCGGCCTGGAGCTTCTCAACACGCCCGTAAGAAGAAACCTGGAGGATATCTTCACCTGCACTGATGCCTTCAAGTACACCTCCATCCCCCATCTCTCCATCCTTCCCTCCACCCAACATCTCTCTATCCTTCCCTCCACCCCCTATCTCTCCCTCCTTCCCTCCACCCCCCATCTCTCCATCCTTCCCTCCACCCAACATCTCTCCATCTTTCCCTCCACCCCCGATATCTTCGTCCTTCCCCCCTACACCTCTACTACTATCCATCATATCTCCTCTGTTCTCCTCCTTCCACTCATCTATCATTTCAGTAGTGCCACCTACTGGTCCGTAAGGGGAGTGTACAGAGCAGGGTTCCAGCTGGATGGAGGTGGATCCAGGCTGGGAGCATTGAGATAAGAAGTAGCTGGAGTTGGAGAAGCCAGAGCAGAAGGAGTGGCCACTGTTGTCCCATCTCTTCTCTTGTGGTGGTGTCGTCCTCAATGGGGTGACGTTGTCCAGGCTGTCGGTGATCTCTACCTGGGAGATGTCTTCACGGTGCGAGGCAGAGTTGATGGATTCAAGGGCAAACAAAGGACCCAGCCAAGCCTGTAGGCACGGACACACACACACACACACGCACACACACACACACACACACAGAGAGAAAGAGAGACATATAGAGGAGAGGTAAATGAAAGGATTATTATTTTTATTTTTCTATTGCAGAGGAGGCTTGTAAGGTGAGGACTGCACTGTCTTCCGACAGGTGGCTTCAATCATACATGATGCTAATTCTTAGACAATGGTGAGGACAGCTCATAATAATGTCTGGTAATAAATATATGGAAACTATGTGTTTTATCTGTTTGATACCATTCCATTCATTAGGCTCCAGCCATTATAACCTAACTACAGCCATTATAACCTAACTACAGCCATTATAACCTAAATACAGCCATTATAACCTAACTACAGCCATTATAACCTAAATATCGCCATTATAACCTAACTACCGCCATTATAACCTAAATACAGCCATTATAACCTAACTACAGTCATAATAACCTAATTACCGCCATAATAAACTAACTACCACCATTATAACCTAACTACAGCCATTATAACCTAACTACCGTCATTATAACCTAACTACCACCATTATAACCTAACTACAGCCATTATAACCTAACTACCGCCATTATAACCTAACTACAGCCATTATAACCTAACTACAGTCATAATAACCTAATTACCGCCATAATAAACTAACTACCACCATTATAACCTAACTACAGCCATTATAACCTAACTACAGCCATTATAACCTAACTACCGTCATTATAACCTAACTACCACCATTATAACCTAACTACAGCCATTATAACCTAACTACAGTCATAATAACCTAATTACCGCCATAATAAACTAACTACCACCAATATAACCTAACTACAGCCATTATAACCTAACTACCACCATTATAACCTAACTACAACTATTATAACCTAACTACCGCCATTATAATCTAACTACCGTCATTATAACCTAACTACAACTATTATAACCTAACTACAACTATTATAACCTAACTACCACCATTATAATCTAACTACCGCCATTATAATCTAACTACCGTCATTATAACCTAACTACAACTATTATAACCTAACTACCGCCATTATAATCTAACTACCACCATTATAACCTAACTACAACTATTATAACCTAACTACCACCATTATAACCTAACTACCGTCATTATAACCTAACTACCACCATTATAACCTAACTACAGCCATTATAACCTAACTACAGCCATTATAACCGAACTACCACCATTATAACCTAACTACAGCCATTATAACCTAACTACCGCCATTATAACCTAACTACAGCCATTATAACCTAACTACAGCCATTATAGCCTAACTACCGCCATTATAACCTAACTACCACCATTACAACCTAACTACAGCCATTATAACCTAACTACCACCATTATAACCTAACTACAGCCATTATAACCTAACTACCGCCATAACAAGGTAGTGCAGAATACAGGGAATAGGGTCCCTTTTGGCACGTAACTTCAGTCAAAAGTAGAACTGACCTTGAAGTTTCCATCGTGCTGGAGGTTGAGGCCCTCAAAGTACCTGGAGGGATCTGGTATAGGAGGATTCAGAATCTTCTTGACCCTGTCAGCAATGAACGGAAATGTAAGGAAGTTGCACTTAACCAACTACAAAACATTACATCTAAAACATGATGTTTACTTTGCAGTCCGTTGGTGTTAAAATACATCACATTTACAATGGACCCCAACCCTTCCACACACACACACACACACACACACACACACACACACACACACACACAACACACACAACACACACACACAGAGAGACAGTACTCACTTTCCTTTGCAGAGCAGCATGGAGACCAGCAGGACCAGTACAACAACAGCTCCCACCACGGTGACCACCACAAAGTCCTGGTCTAGAACATCAGGACTACCTGAGAACAGGATCAGAGGAACAACATAGAACATATTTAGAACGTACATAACAACACCACTGTTTTACTAAAAGATTGGCATAGAAAACCCTTCATTTACATTTCTGTCTGTAAGTTTGTTTTGAGCATGTGTCTGCCTGTCTAAGAACGAAAGAAAGAAATAGGGAAGAAAGAAGAAGGAACTATTTTTCAAGATTCATATGGAAACACACTACTATGCCTGCCTTCCAAATGGCAACATATTCCCTGTTTAGTGCAGTGCTTTTGGCCCATAGTGCTCTGGACTATGTAGGGAACTATAGGGCCATTTGGGACACAGCCCAAGTATATACAGGCCCACATTCAAATGTGTACTAATAACCAATGACATCACTGATGCTCTATTTACCTGTTGGCTTCATCTGGCCCAGAGTGGAGACCCATGATGCACTGGGGCTCCAGTCGCTCCACTGACAGTCTGGGTAATCGGCTCGAACCCGGACTCTGACCTGGTACCTCCTTCCTCTCTCCAGCATCTCAGGGTCCAGGTCAAAATACATCTGTTTGTTTGATATGTTCACCTCCACAGCATCCTGCAGTAGCACAACATACAGTAGGTCTACTTTTAGATAGTGTACAAAGAGAGAGACACAGTTGTTATTATCTGT
>NC_143034.1:17017500-17090000 GCF_057628025.1 Oncorhynchus mykiss | reverse complement strand
GATGTCAGAATAGATGAATAGTGACTAAAGGATCAAAAAGAGGAGGATGAGAAACTGAACAGAGAAGTAGATTAGAATGTAATGAGAAAGAAGGGAAGGAAAAGGCTAGAGGGGAAGACGTAAATATCAGAGAGCAGGAGAGGATGCAGGGAGAGAAATATGGAGGGATAGTGAAAGATACAGGTGGGAGGAAAGAGAGAGAGGGACGGAGGGCTAGAGAAGGTTAGACAAAGAGGGGGGTGCAGAGGAAGAGAGAGACAGTAGGGACCAGAGCTGAGTGACAGAGATAATTAAAGCTCATGTATTATTCAGGAGGAGAGGAGAGTGAGTGGGGCTATGACTGCATGTGATGCTAATATCACAAGCTGACGTGTGTGTGCGCGTGACTCCGTGAGTATGTGTGTGTGCGTGCCTGCGTACGCACGTACATGCATATGTGTGTGTGTGTGTGTGTGTGTGTGCTTGCCTGGGAAATAGATAGAGACAGAGAGAGGGGGACCTAACAAAGATTATAAAGTAGAGGCAAAAATATAGTGTTGAAGTGGGTAGACAGAATAAGAAAGACGTTCAACAAACAAACAGTTTGAAGGATGTTGCTAACTAGGGCTCGCGCAATTGCTAACTGGCGTCAGCGCAATGACTGGAAGTCTATGGGTATCTGCTAGCATGCTATTCCATTCATTGTGCTAATGCTAGTTAGCATTGGCATATGAAACCACCTCTAACTTGCTTCATACTGGACACAGAGACATTAAAATGGCATCCACAAGTTCATCTGACTCTGGGGAAGTATCCCTGACATGATCCCTTTAAGTGAAAGAGACAGCTACATAAAGTATCCCTTTAAATGAAAGAGACAGCTACATAAAGTATCCCTTTAAGTGAGAGAGACCGATACATAAAGTATCCATTTAAGAGAGAGAGACCGATACATAAAGTATCCCTTTAAGAGAGAGAGACCGATACATAAAGTATCCCTTTAAGAGAGAGAGACCGATACATAAAGTATCCCTTTAAGAGAGAGAGACCGATACATAAAGTATCCCTTTAAGAGAAAGAGACAGCTACATAAAGTATCCCTTTAAGAGAGAGAGACCGATACATAAAGTATCCCTTTAAGTGAAAGGGACAACTACATAAAGTATCCCTTTAAGAGAGAGAGACCTATACATAAAGTATCCATTTAAGAGAGAGAGACCGATACATAAAGTATCCCTTTAAGAGAGAGAGACAGATACATAGAGTATCCCTTTAAGAGAAAGAGACAGATACATAAAGTATCCCTTTAAGACAGAGAGAGACAGATACATAAAGTATCCCTTTAAGAGAGAGAGACAGATACATAAAGTATCCCTTTAAGAAAAAGAAACAGATACATAAAGAGAGACAGATACATAAAGTATCCCTTTAAGACAGAGAGAGACAGATACATAAAGTATCCCTTTAAGGGAGAGAGACAGATACATAAAGTATCCCTTTTAGAGAGAGAGACAGATACATAAAGAATCCCTTTAAGAGAAAGAGACAGATACATAACAGTATCTCTTTAAGGGAGAGAGACAGATACATAACAGTTAGTGTGGGAGAGATGATACTAGATCAGAGAGCAGCACAGTTCAACTCCACAGTTCCTTCTGTGTGGGTGGAGGACCAGTCACGACACACACACACACACAGAATTTGACCATACACACACAGTGAGCCAAAAAGTACCTCCTTACGACATCATAACCATTTTATTTTATTCATCCACATATTGTCACAATATCATAGAAGATCCATGGAGGTGCACAAGATGAACAAGCACAACACTTACTGACATCACAGCTGGTTACAATAACATCATAACCAATAGCAGGAGAGAGAGAGAGAGAGAGAGAGAGAGAGAGAGAGAGAGAGAGAGAAAGAGAGAGAGAGAGAGAGAGAGAGAGAGAGAGAGAGAGAGAGAGAGAGAGAGAGAGAGATAGAGAGAGAGAGAGAGAGAGAGAGAGAGAGAGAGAGAGAGAATAAAATACATTTGACATTTGCATTGGGCGTGTAATACCCAGACAGGCACTTTACAACCATATGTCAATGGTGAAGTGGGGGGAAGGACACCTAATAATCCGGGTACACTTTTCTTCACTACACCCCTCAACTCAACATCAGTGTCCCAATGTCCCTTCTGTACCCACTTATAAAGCAATTCTGTGAAGGTAAGATCAAGCTAAATACACATTCTTTGAGGTGCGTATTCATTTTGGCCTTTGTGGGGTGAAGCGCACCATTCAATAGTTCATATTGTTGTACGTTTTTGTGTTGTTGCTGTCTTGGAAACAGGACTATTTAGAAATCTGACCTCTGACCTCTAATTTTGAAAAAGCTTTTCTCATGCATACAGATATACATTCCATTCCATCAGCTTTACATTAAAAAAAACATTGAGACACAAATCACTTTAAAGGGCGAATCTGCAGTTGAAACAACAACAAAGTGGACACCCTGCCACAATGGATGTACCAATCACTCAACAGATTGCCTCTTTAAGTCAAGCAGATGGATGTTATGAATCTAAGAAATCAATTGACGTCTTCATTTACATGATCCATGCGACTCACAACAGCTATCTCTATGGCAATACGTTGTGCTGGGCCGTTACAATTGCATCTTTGTGAGAGGTTTTGTGAGTCGCAACAGGTTTGTCTGAAAGCACGTAACACACACATAGAAAGAAGACCGTGTTAGAAAAATAAACATTGCTGCAAAGAAAATCAACAAAATGCGTGGTAGAAAAAGCAGTCCAGACGCTCACTTTTACCGAGCTGTTGTTGATCACAAACAGTAGCAACACATCTCCAAAAGCAGAAGAAAATCCCTGTTCCAAAGTTAGAAGCACAAGCTTCAGAACACGTGATGAGATGTGATGTGATGAGGCGTGGTGTATGTAGCTCTTCCCTGGGGGGCTGAGAACCCCCCACCCCGCTCATCTCATCTCATCTCTAAATCAGAGGGGTGAAAAAAAGCAGCACCTTTCCCTTAACATCTCCCCACATGGCCGCGTAGCTAAAGCTAGCCTGGGTGTTGTTCTCAACAGCTGTAGCGCTGTTGATGTTAACACCTTCAGTGGGTGAACAACACCCAGATAACAACACTCCTACTCAACTAATCTCTAATTCCCCTGATCCCAGACCCTCCGAAAGGCTTCCTCAAGCACACCCACCCTCTCTTGGAAATAGCAATGCCCCTTTAAAACAACTCAACTGACTCTCCATCTCTACCCCAGTTTCCCATCACACAACCCCTGCCCCAGAAAAACACCTTAAACCCCCCTCTTATGAGGAGCATCAACAAACCAACTACCCTCACTGGCCTCACTGAGTGGCTCCCCTTTATAACAACCAAGAGACCCCTCTACCAACCCCTCTAACCCCTCACTGTTTAGGGCTAGAGCTGGGGTTGGCCCGGGGTGGCTGGTTGCAGGGGTCCACAGCCTCCTTGGTGGCCCCTCCGTAGACCTCCACGTCCTGGTCTGTCCAGGGGGCCACGTTGCCCAGTGTGCCCAAGGAACAGGCAGCCAGAGCGGATACTTCAGCAGGCTTCAGGACCCTGTCCCACAGGTTGAACTGGGAGAGCTCCCCAACCAGGGCCTGGGAGGCGTCGAAACGACCGCCCAGCGTGTCCTAGAAAGGAAATATAATATGATAGAGATGATAGAGAGTGAAAGAGAAAGAGAGAGATCAGGGACTCATCCACCCACCCAGCCAGCCAGCCAGTCACCCAGCCAGCCAGCCACCCTGCCAGCCAGCCAGCCACCCAGCCAGCCAGCCAGCCAGCCAGCCACCCACCCAGCCAGCCAGCCACCCAGCCACCCAGCCAGCCAGTCACCCACCCAGCCAGCCAGCCAGCCACCCAGCCTGACAGAAAAGTCTGGTTCCTCTCAAGGTTTCTTATTACCCTTCTATCCCTCTATCACTCCACCCCATCCATCTCTCCATTCCTCCACCCTCCACCTCGACCCCACCCTTCTCACTTCCTCTTGCCACAGGATAAGCCACCCCCCCTCAATCTCTCATCCCTCCACCCCTCCATCCTTCCACCACCCATCACTCCATCCCGCTAACTCTCCACCCCTCCATCACGCCATCCCTCTAACACTCCACCACCCATCACTCCATCCCTCTAACTCTCCAACTCTCCACCAGACCTCCATCCCTCTAACACTGAACCACCCATCACTCCATCCCTCTAACTCTCCACCCCTCCAGACCTCCAACTCTCCACCAGACCTCCATCCCTCTAACTCTCCAACTCTCCACCAGACCTCCATCCCTCTAACTCTCCACCCCTCCATCACTCCATCCCTCTAACTCTCCAACTCTCCACCAGACCTCCATCCCTCTAACTCTCCACCCCTCCAGACCTCCAACTCTCCACCAGACCTCCATCCCTCTAACTCTCCACCCCTGCAGACCTCCATCCCTCTCACCCACCTGCTCCTGCCCCAGAATGAGCACTCCTCCTGGCTTGATGGGGTGCCATGCGGCCAGCCCCTCTCCGCGCCCCTTCAGCTTCCCCCCCTGGTAGGCCTTCCATACCCCGTCTCTGAGGGTCCAGCTCAAACATATGTGCTCCCACACACCCTGGGCAAGGGACAGGGGCAGCTGAGCCACCTAGAAGTGAGGGGAGGGACATTTAGCTCAACCACCAATCAGTCGATCAATCAATCAATCAATCGACCAATCAATGTTATTCATAAAACTATACAAGTATGAACAATAGGAGGAGATAACTGATATGTTTCAGTAATGAATATGATAATGACACACACACACACACACTCCTACCTTGTCGTTGATAAGAAGCTCTACAGGGTTGTGTATCCCCTGCAGCAGCACCAGCTCGTTGGGTTGTCCCGGGACGGAGTAGGAGAAGGGGGTGCCGATACCCCCCTCTTTCACCTTGAGCCAGACGCAGGCGGTGAAGGCATACATCTCAGGCATTTCTCTCCGCACCAGGCCGTACATGTATCTGGTCCTCACGGGGAACGAGAGGACATAGCCGTCTGGATAATTGTACTCTGTCAGACCTGAAGGAGAGATGGAGAAGGAGGGGAGAGAGATGGAGAAGGAGGGGAGAGAGATGGAGAAGGAGGGGAGAGAGATGAGAAGGAGGGGAGAGAGATGGAGAAGGAGGGGAGAGAGATGGAGAAGGAGGGGAGAGAGATGGCGAAGGAGGGGAGAGAGATGGAGAAGGAGGGGAGAGAGATGGGGTAGGAGGGGAGAGAGATGGTTGTTACATGTACTTGGTCCTCATGGGGAAGGGTAGGACATAGCCGTCAGGGTGGTTGTACTCTGTCAGACTGAAGGAGAGGACATACTGTAGCCGTCAGGGTGGTTGTACTCTGTCAGACTGAAGGAGAGGACATACTGTAGCCGTCAGGGTGGTTGTACTCTGTCAGACTGAAGGGTAGGACATAGCCGTCAGGGTGGTTGTACTCTGTCAGACTGAAGGGTAGGACATAGCCGTCAGGGTGGTTGTACTCTGTCAGACTGAAGGAGAGGACATAGCCGTCAGGGTGGTTGTACTCTGTCAGACTGAAGGAGAGGACATAGCCGTCAGGGTAGTTGTACTCTGTCAGACTGAAGGAGAGGACATAGCCGTCAGGGTGGTTGTACTCTGTCAGACTGAAGGAGAGGACATAGCCGTCAGGGTGGTTGTACTCTGTCAGACTGAAGGAGAGGACATAGCCGTCAGGGTGGTTGTACTCTGTCAGACTGAAGGAGAGGACATAGCCGTCAGGGTGGTTGTACTCTGTCAGACTGAAGGAGAGGACATAGCCGTCAGGGTGGTTGTACTCTGTCAGACTGAAGGAGAGGACATAGCCGTCAGGGTGGTTGTACTCTGTCAGACTGAAGGAGAGGACATAGCCGTCAGGGTGGTTGTACTCTGTCAGACTGAAGGAGAGGACATACTGTAGCCGTCAGGGTGGTTGTACTCTGTCAGACTGAAGGAGAGGACATACTGTAGCCGTCAGGGTGGTTGTACTCTGTCAGACTGAAGGAGAGGACATAGCCGTCAGGGTAGTTGTACTCTGTCAGACTGAAGGAGAGAGGGAGGGAGAGATGGTTTACATTTGGCTCTGGGAAACAGATAGTAGTAGTAGTTGTAGTAAAAGAAGAAGTTACCGTTTTGTCCTTCTGATCTACTTTGCTTTCCAGCAAATCTGGGCTCAACTTATTTGACCTTCTGTTAGTTCCCTATAGTACCCCTCCTCCCTCCTCCCTCCTCCCTCCTCCCCCTTTCTGTTCCACTCACTCTGTTCCAGCTCTGCAATGCGGTGGTGTAGAGTATCAATCCCTTGGTCTATCTGTTTGTGATGTGTCTGTGTCTCCTTCCTCAGCGCCTTCCGCTCTTTCTCCAGCATCTCAATCTTCCTCTCCAGCTCTCCTTCCAGGTCCTTCCAGGGGCCTCCGCCTCCTCTGCTAGGGCCTCCAGGGGCCTTTCGGCCCCCCGAGGAGACACTACCGCCTCCTGTCGTTGATGCTGATGACGGTGACCCTTGAACTTTAGTAGCGATGCCACTGCTGACGCCCACACCGGCGCTGGGGGATGGAGTCTCAGCGGAGAGGTTCAGGGCAGCAGGGCCGATCTCCAACTGTGAGAGGAGAGAGAAAGAGAAGAGGAAGGGGTTAGCATGGAGGGAGAGAAAGAAAAGAGGAGGTTGTGGAAGAGTGAGTGATAGTGCAAGGAGGGAGAGACAGAGAGAGAGAGACAGACAGAGAGAAAGACAGAGAGAAAGAGAAAGAGAGACACAGAGAGAGAGAGAGAGAGAGAGAGAGAGAGAGAGAGAGAGAGAGAGAGAGAGAGAGAGAGAGAGAGAGAGGTGCATCAACAAAGTACTGAGTAAATAGTCTGAATTCTTAATGTATGTAAATGTAATATTTCAGTTTTTGTATTGTGTTTAGATTGATGAAGGGAAAAAACTATTTCATCCATTTTAGAATAAGGCTGTAACATAACAAAATGTGAAGGGGTCTGAATATTTCCCGAATGCTCTGTATCTAGTTATTTTGTGAGGTACAGATTTACAAATCATGGGAATGTGTCATATGCAATGCAGACTTTGACTCTCTCAGAGGTTTGTGTTGCTAGGCAACCCCCCTTGCAATTAGCGGGGCAGGATGGCTCCCTCCATAGTTAAAGCCAGGTTGAGAAATGTGCTAACAAATGTTTGTGCTTTGAAACTAAATAAATATTGCACTCTGACCCACTAAACTTACTTGCTAGATTCTAGATATTGTTGTTAGACCACTATGTGGTGTAGTTTTATTGGACTGTTCAGTTGTTATTGGTAAATAATGAATATTCTAGCTTCTGACATGACTTACTGCATCTTTAAGAAAACAACGAAAAGACAGGCAGGCAGATAGAGATAGGGTTAAAGTGGAGAGAGAGAGAGAGGAGGTGAATAGAAAGGAAGGGAGAGAGAGAGAGGAGGTGTAGGTGAAAGAGGAAGGATGGAGAAAGAGAGACAGAGAGACAGAGTATGAGAGAGAGAGAGAGAGCAACTAAGTACGAGTAAAGTGAGAGGGTTGCGACAAGAGAGAGCAACAGGAGACAGACACACACACAGAGACATGCACACAGACATACACACAGACAGACAGACTGAAAGAGAAGATGGGAGGCAGAGAGAGCAAGAGAGGGAAAGAGAGAGAGACAGAGAGAGAGAGAGAGAGAGCAAGAGAGGGAAAGAGAGAGAGAGAGCGAGAAAGAAAGAGAGAGAAAGAGAGAGAAAGAGAGAGAGAGAGAGAGAGATAATTGGCGTGAGGAGAGATTGAATGCCTGGACAGCTATAGACTACATACACACTCACTGTTCCTGGACTGTGCAGTATGTTATAATGCACTGGGAAATGTTAAGTGTCTCAAGCAATAAAATAGCCTCTCTTACATCAGACTGACTCTCCCTCTTTCCATCTCTCTTTCCATCTCTCTTCCTCTCTCTCTCTCTCTCTCACCCTGGCTATCTTCCTCACCCTCCCTAGCCCTCTCACCTCTCTCTCCCTCTCTCTTTCTCTCATCCTCTCTCATTTACTCTGTCCTTTCTCTCTCTCTCACTTTCTCTCCCTCTCTCCCTCTCTCTTTCTCTCATCCTCTCTCATTTACTCTGTCCTTTCTCTCTCTCTCACTTTCTCTCCCTCTCTATCTTCCTCACCCTCCCTAGCTTTCTCACCCCCCTCTCTCCCTCTCTCCCTCTCTCTCTCTCTCTCTCTCTTTCTCTCTCTGACACGTACACACTCAATACCTTTAAGACAGCAAGCTACAGCAAAAACACAGGTGTACACACACACACACACACACATACACAGTATGGCTTAAGTCTCAAGGTCTCTCCTCTCTTCATCCAGCATCCCTTCATATTTTATTGATGTGGACGGATGTGGATGTAAGAGCTGCGTGGTGAGGGGGGAGAGATAGCAAATGAAAGAAACTATATCCCCTTGCACTGAGGGAGCGGGTGCATATAATGATGCTGATGAGAGAGGCTGTGAGTTGGATGGATGGATGGATGAATGGATGGATGTGAAGGAGAGGTGGAGGAGGGAGGGAGTCAGGGATCCTGATGTCTATCAAGTCAGGAGGGAGGGAGGAGGGAGGGTCGGGGTGAGTTAGAGGTCCTGAAGTCAATCAAATAATTGATGTCATTAGGATATTCTAACCGTTAGGAATACTAGACCCATGGTCATTTACCTCGTTATCACGTGATATAGCCTATGCCTCGCCCCATGCATCACGGGCGCGCCAAGTGGGGGTTCTGGAATTGGGACGCCTCTGTTTCCGCGCTGATATTGTAGCCTATTTGTTGCATAAGGTTGAGACGTTGGGTTGTGCAACATGTCTGTCTGTCGGTGTTGGATATTACTAACAATTGGTGGCGACATGCTTTTCATTATTTTGGATTATCTACTGAAAGATTCACTTTGTTTGGGGGCAAGCAATCAGTAACCATATAGTCATATTGCATAAATCTCCCTTGATCATATAAATAATACATATGCTAACCGTAGTAGCCTATAGGCCTCGCTCAGTGACTGACTGGAGATGATCAAGACATTATAAAACACACTGGGACATATAGGTTAAACCTATCAAAAGCGCCCCTCGAGGCGCTAACGTGTGTTATACGCTCTCCCAAGGCGCTAACGTGTGTTATACGCTCTCCCAAGGCGCTAACGTGTGTTATACGCTCTCCCAAGGCGCTAACGTGTGTTATACGCTCTCCCAAGGCGCTAACGTGTGTTATACGCTCTCCCAAGGCGCTAACGTGTGTTATACGCTCTCCCAAAGGCGCATTATCTCTACTGTTGAAACTTTTTACAAAATTAGCTTATTCATATGTTTGCTTATAGCTAGTTTATATCGAGACTGTATATGACTACAGTCTGTGGCTTTGGGCTATAGGGTAAGCTATACTCAATATTCACCCAACCCACCTCCAGTTTCTCGATGCGGTCTTTCAGGTTGAGAATGGCCCTCTCTAGCTCCTCCACGGCTCTAGCGGTCTGCAGCTGCACAGCGGCCGATGAGCTCACATCATCCCCGGCCATGAGTCGGCGGTTGCCCACCCAGGCCCCCAGGCTCCTCTCGGAGTGCCCCGGACTCCCGTCCTCCAGGCCGGTCTCGCACTCCGATAGTTTCCCCGACAGCTCACGGATGGTCCGCTGATCTATGAGTATCTGGCCGTTCTGCTGCACCACCGTCTGCCGGAGGTCGTCCGCGGTGGTCCGGAGGTAGCTCCAGTCTTCATCCACATAGAGTGAAGGGTCGTCCGCCTGCTGCTTCATGCTCTTGGCCTTGCATTCTCCGGCGGGAATCGGAGTGCAGATGAGCCGGCTGAAACTGAACTGTTTCGGCGCCCCTCCACCACCACCGGTCACCTCCCCGGGGCTGAGCTCGTTGAGAGTGGAGGGACCCCCCAGCCCCAAGCCGCCTCCTCCGCCGCCCTCGTAGGATTCAGCACCATGGAGAGCGCCCAATGGACCGGCGTGAGCCACCGAGTCCAGGGAAAACAAGGGCTCAGCAGACAGAGTCGCGTTGTCGGACAGGTCCTGGGGCGCGGCAGCTTTCCGCGGGTAAACACTGGCGATGATGCAGATGACCGCGCCGAGGAAGACCACGGAACCAGCACCGACCAAGACTACAACGAACTTCATAGCGGCAGCGCGGCGAGATGGGCTAAAGCGATCGATAGATTAGCCTATAAATCAGAGATCAAATTCAGTTGGAAAGATAGATTCTACTGAAAAACAAGGTCAGTTTTTCCCCCTCACAATCTATGAAAATGCTATAGCCAACATCACTCGTGCGATTTCATAATCCGCTCCTCGATAGCCTATCAGTTGATTAATCTACCTGCTTTTTCATATGATTAAATAAAACGAATAACCTAGGCCTATATTATAATACGCGATCACCTAAAAAAAACTCCCAACGCGCAGATAACAAACGACATTGGTTGACAGACGCGTTTGTTGCGTTTTTCTCTAAATGTAGAAATACCGATTGTTCTGTCAGCGGGCCTAAAATCGAAAGACCGTCTCCCTCTCTCGGTGTTGCTAAGCTCCGCTCCTGTCCTCCGTCCGTAGTTACTATGGGAACCGTGACAGAGTAGGCGGGGAGACAGACGAGGGAGTGGAGGGTGTGTATGTGTGGGATGCGTCATTGGAGGTGAAGAGGAAAATAACATTATAAACACCATCTAATACGATAGAGGCGTGTGTGTGTGTGAGAGAGAGAGAGAGAGAGAGAGAGAGAGAGAGAGAGAGAGAGAGAGAGAGAGAGAGAGAGAGAGAGAGGCCAAAATACTACACCCGTTTATGGATTGTGTGTGTGTATGTGCGCGCCCCCAGCAGAAGTGTGTATGAGGCATACATCCTCTATTACCAGACCGGAACATAAACCACTTCGACACGATATCCCCCACGCACATCACGAGTCTAGTCTAGTCTGCCTGGACACTATACTCCAGTAAATCAAATCAAATTCAACGTTATTGGTCGCGTACATATTTTGCAGATTTTATCGCAGGTGCAGCGAAATTGTTATGTTTTTAGCTCCAGCTGTGTAGTAATATCTAACAACACAAAACAATACAGTCAAATCCCCGCACTCAGAACAGCCTCACTCTGTCGTGGCATGGACTCTACGTGTTGAAAGCGTTCCGCAGGGATGCTGGCCCAAGTTGTCACCAATGCTTCCTGTAGTTGCGTCAAGTTGTCTGGATGTCCTTTGGGTGATGGACCATTCTTGATACACACAGGACACTGTTGAGGGTGAAAAACTGCAGTGTTGCAGTTCTTGGCACAATCCAGTGGCCTGGCACCAACTACCACAGCTGTTCAAAGGCACTTAAATATTCTGTCTTGCCCATTCACCCTCTGAATGGCACACATACACAGTCCATGTCTCAATTGTCTCAAGGCTTAAAAATCCTTCTTTAACCTGTCTCCTCCCCTTCATCTATAACCTGTCTCCTCCCCTTCATGTACACTGATTGAAGTGGATCTAACAAGGGAAATCAGTAAGGGATCATAGCTTTCACCTGGATTCACCTGGTCAGTCTACGTCATGGAAAGAGCAGGTGTTCATAATGTTTTGTGTACTCAGTGTATGTATATGATGGTGGGCATAGACAGTATATGTATATGATGGTGGGCATAGACAGTATGGACAGTTTATGTATATGATGGTGGGCATAGACAGTATGGACAGTGTATGTATATGATGGTGGGCATAGACAGTATGGACAGTGTATGTATATGATGGTGGGCATAGACAGTATGGACAGTGTATGTATATGATGGTGGGCATAGACAGTATGGACAGTGTATGTATATGATGGTGGGCATAGACAGTATGGACAGTGTATGTATATGATGGTGGGCATAGACAGTATGGACAGTGTATGTATATGATGGTGGGCATAGACAGTATGGACAGTGTATGTATATGATGGTGGGCATACACAGTATGGACAGTGTATGTATATGATGGTGGGCATAGACAGTATGGACAGTGTATGTATATGATGGTGGGCATAGACAGTATGGACAGTTTATGAATAGAGAAGGTGTACCGCAGTAGTTAGGATAAGCCTTGACTAGAGTACATGATATACATACGAAGTGGGTAAAACAGTATGTAAACATGATTAAAGTGACCAGTGTTCAATGACTATGTAATTAGGGCAGCAGTCTCTAAGGTTCAGGACAGAGTACTGAGGGCGGCTAGTAGTGACTATTTAACAGTCTGAAGGCCTGGCGATAGAAGCTGTTTTTCAGTCTCTCAGTCCCAGCTTTGATGCACCTGTACTGTTTCCGGGTTCTAGATGGTAGCGGGGTGAACAGGCCATGACGTGGGTGGCTGAGGTCCTTGATGATCTTCTTCTTCTTCCTGTGACACCAGGTGCTGTAGATGTCCTGGAGTGACAGCCATCACACTAGGAAGTCCCATCTGTCCAGTCCCTAAACCACAATGGGAGGCCAGCCAGAGATGGGGAGAGGAGAGAGGGCGAGGAGAAGGGAGGATGGGCTGGTTCTGGGAGAGAATGGAGGAGGAACAGGGAGACCAAACTAGAGAGGACTGAGGCCATCCAGAGGAGGACTGGCTGGGTTTGGGAGAGGAGGGGGGACCATGGGTCGCCTGCCAGAGTATGGGCTGGGCTGGATGGGGTTGGGAGAGCAGGGGGGACCATGGGTGGCCTGCCAGAGTATGGGCTGGGCTGGATGGGAGAAGGTGGTAGAGAGTTGAGGACATGGATGCTAAAGGGAGATGAAGGATTGAAGGTGAGGAGTGTGGTAGAATAGGACAATAGTAGACAAGGCATACAAATCGAATCACAATTTATTGGTCACATACACATGGTTAGCAGATGATAATGGTCACATTACACATGGTTAGCAGATGTTATTGGTCACATACACATGGTTAGCAGATGTTAATGGTCACATACACATGGTTAGCAGATGTTAATGGTCACATACACATGGTTAGCAGATGTTAATGGTCACATACACATGGTGAGCAGATGTTAATGGTCACATACACATGGTTAGCAGATGTTAATGGTCACATACACATGGTTAGCAGATGTTAATGCGAGTGTAGCGAAATGCTTGTGCTTCTAGTTCCGACAGTGCAGTAATATCTAACAAGTAATCTAACAATTGCACGACAACTATCTTATACACACAAATCTAAAGGGGTGGATGAGAATATGTACATAGAAATATATGGATGAGCGATGGCCGAGCGGGATATGCAAGGTGCAATAGATGGTATAAAATACAGTATATACATGTGATACATAAGATATGTAAACATTATTAAAGTGGCATTATTTTGAGTGGTATTGTATAAAGTGACTAGTGATCCATTTATTAAAGTGGCCCTTGATTGAGTCTCAATGTAGGCAGCAGCCTCTCTGAGTTAGTGATTTCTGTTTAGCAGTCTGATGACCTTGAGATAGAAGCTGTTTTTCAGTCTCTCAGTCCCAGCTTTGATGCACCTGTACTGACCTTGCTTTCCTGATGATAGCAGGGTGAACAGGCAGTGGCTCGGGTGGTTGTTGCCCTTGATGATCTTTTTGGCCTTCCTGTGACATCGGGTGCTGTAGGTATCATGGAGGGCAGGTAGTTTGCCCCAGGTGATGCGTTGTGCAGACCGCACCATCCTCTGGAGAGGGCCGTGCAGTTGCCATCATACCAGGCTGTGATACAGCCCAACAGGATCCTCTCAATTGTGCAATCTGTAAAAGTTTGTCAGGGTTTTGGGTGACTGTTGCGTCTTCTTCACCACACTGTCTGATGTTTGTCTGTGATGTGTACACCTAGGTACTTAAAACAGGTCGTGGGACCATGGGAAGAGAAGCTGCTGTCTTTTCTCACAATAGTGTGTCCACAAATATTCTCTCAACTTCTGTGTTCCGTGGCTAACCCCTGAAGTCCACCAAAGCCCTAGAAGCACAACCATCGCCCCAACCTTCATCTCTTCAAACCTTTTGAGAGTGCAGGCTAAGAGCAAAAATCCTGCCCATGTGACCTGTGGTAACAGTGCCACCATGTGGACCATCAGGGAACTACAAGCAGTGGTCTGAGCTCAGGCCAGTTTCCCCAGACCTACTACTCTAAGTCTAGGACTAGGCTTGATCCGAGCCCTGGAAACCAGCCATAGAGAATCAAATACAACCTTCTCCTACAGTTGAAAGCCAAGATTCCAGATTGAATCTTAAAGCGATAAACACACAAGAATCAGCATATAAAGAGGTCAGAGAACTCCTCTGTAAAGAACTGAAGAGATGAACGACAAAAGGAGCAGTCTTGGAGGTGTTTTTTATTAAAAGCCTCGCACAACAGAACATATACAGAAAGCAACAACGAACGAATGTCAACATGACCACGCTCACCTTACCTGTACAATAAGGGCTCGCAAAACATGCTTCAGCTACATTATCACAACGTTACCATCGACATTATCCTCGTCATTATCATCATCATTATTACCATTAAACAACAATTCAATGTACATCATTCATATTACCAATATTACGAGACACAAACTGCAGTCTTGATACACATTTATAATTCATTAAAAATCTGGGGTTTTCCATTCTTATCAAACCCATATTGGACATGAATCAAAAACAACAATAACAATCAACGGTAATTATTAAAGAAGGTAAAGCTTACACATTACGCTTCATTCAAACATATATAATGAGGTACATAAGCAAAAAGCCCTCGAAATGAACCAGTTTACATGGACAAACATTTCATATTGGATTCTTCAGGTCGGCTTCTTGTCATTACATTAAAGTGCCAATGACATGGCTCTTGAAATTACATCCAAAAATAAAACAAAAGAAATCTAGAGCCCTGCTTGGTATAAATGTAGGCCACTATGTCAAGTTGTGCTACCTATTTATATCAACTGTTAAATCACCACCAAGAAGTACATGAACACTCCTTCTACTGGCTTAACCAATGAGTCAACAGAATCTACTGGTTTAGCCAATGACAGGCAAGAGAATCTACTGGTTTAGCCAATGACAGTCAAGATAATGTTTTTATCCATTAACAGCTGAATGAAGATGTGTTTGTGGTAGGATGTGTATTATTATCACAGTATCAAAGACTAGACGACAATCAACCATCGATCTAATACAGTATACGGACCAGATGCAGTGGAGTTGGAACTGAGCAGCTATAAGGCAACACATGCTTTTAAATATTGTAATAATATTGTACAAATACACCAGACAGAGAGAGAGAGAGAGGGGGGCCCTATAGAAACAGGGGCAGCACCAGAAGATGGTCAGATCTGGGACCAGGATATCAGAACGTCAACACAAACTGGGTCAGAAGGCCATTGAGAGGTTTGGACTACAGGTTATTCCACAGATAATATCTGGTAGGTAGGTACAGACATGATGCAGAGAATATCTGGTAGGTACAAACAGAAGTGTTCCCGGTGGATAGGTTACATACTACATCGTCATTACTCCCACTCCATGCAGTCCACAGCTTAAATAATTAGAGAGTCCGTTTAGAGTCTTGACTGAGGTTCCAGGAATACTGGACATTCCGGAATCTTGAAGGCGACAGCGAGTTAAAGGCAGGCGTTGGAACATGGCAATAAGAAAAGCAATAACTTAACTTTCTATGCTTTCCTCGCTTAGTTGTATTCTTTTTGCAGCTGAATTAACGTTGTGCGTGCATATAAATATATACTTATATCGGCCTGTGCATTCGAGAGAGAGAGAGAGGGGAAAAAAAGAAGGGCTTGTAATTCACATGTGGATATTGGATACGGAAATTATACAGAATAGGGTTGTTGTCAACAATGGAGTCAAGTGCGTTGCTAAATATCTCAATGTAGAAATGCAGTATTGCCGAAGCCCAACAAAGCAAGTGCAACGTCATTTCATCACCTCATTTAAACCTTAAAGAGTTGGACTTCCAATGGAGAAAATGGGTATAAATATGAACAAATAACAAACACTTATCGGTTGTATGAATTTCCCTACAATAAAGATTGAATTGAACGTTATTATGACTGACGGTATCTGTTACCAGCCTCCAAACAGTCACGGTTAAGAGAGTGGACATGAATTGAATAAACTTTATTGATCCTCAGAAGAGAAATCACGCTGCATAAAGATGGACAATCAGCATTGTTACAGATGTATATTGCACGCCCTGCTCTTAGCTTCTTATAGTTCTGTTCAAAAAAATAACGCTCTTCTTCAATATTCAAATGGCCTGAATTTCATTATTATTGGAAGTTTTTTTTTAACCTTCTGTGTTAATATAGCATTACTCCCTAGCCTGGTCCCAGACAATGACCACAGGAGTTGGCCAAGAAAGCACAAACACATCAGGGAGCCAGGCTAATTCATTCATCTCCACTTCTTTGATCTCTTCCTATGGCTTGGGTTGTGGGGGGTTCTTCAGTTGGGGTGAGGAGGAGGTGGTATTTTCTGGGTGTATTGGTTGGGGGGAGGAGGGGCGGGATGAGGGGGAGGGGAACTCTTTGATAGTGACGGTGAGGAGGTTGGTGGTGACGTCGGTCACGACCACGTTGGCGCTGCTCGCCACCATCTCCGGGTGCCAGTCGGGGTCGCCCTCGGCGGGGACCCTCTGAGGGTTGGAGGTCAAGGGGCAGGCTCTGGCGGCAGGGGGGTGAGGAGGGGAAGCGGTACTGACGGAGGGCGGCTGGCGTTTCTGCCGGCGCCGACGGCGAAGCTTCCTCTTCCCCTCCTGAGGTGAGGAAAGGTCCAGAGCATCAGCATCATCCTCCTCTTCATCAAAGGAGGAAGAGGAGGAACCGGAAGCAAAGGAGAGGGAGGGGAGGAGGGGGTTTGGTCCTTGTTCAGCGTTCTGGTTCTTCTGGAGCTCTGGGGGGTGGCTAGGGGTAGACTGGGCAGAGGAGGCCAAAGCCTGGGTGCTCAAGTTGGGAGCCGACCCAGAGGCAGAGGCCCCAGTGGCGGGTCCGGGAGGGGTTGGATGGTTCTGGGCGGGTGTGGTGGATCCACTGGAGCTGGATGGAGAGGGGGGTGGCTGGGTGTCCCTAGCCCCTGAGGTCCCTGTGCTGGAGCCTGTAGCTGAGTGTGGAAGGTGTAGAGGTCCGGGGCCGCCACACTGGAGACCAAACGGCTTCCCGTACATGGGGAACCCCAGCATGGGCTGGAAGGGCCGGTACGGAGCCTCTCCACTCCTCTTCCCTATGATCCTATTTCGGGAGGGGATGTTCTGACGACCCCCTTGGAGGGACATGGAGCCGGATGGCGCCCTCCGGTTACCCCCGCCGCCCCTTCCTCCGCCTCCACTTCCTGGTTTGTCGATGACCTTGAGGTTTAGGATGATGCGACCCCGTTTGACCTCGCGTGGTTTGACGCGACGATTGAGGATGCGGACGGTCTCTGAGAAGGGGGAGACGGGGGGCCGCGAGGGGAACCCACTGGAGCCGGAGAAGGCCAGGGGGTCGGGGCGAGGTAAGGGGCGGCGGGACATACTAGTGCAGCGGCGAATGTCTTTCTTCAGCTTGTGTGTCGCTGCCAGGGAGTTGAGTTTAGGGGAGGGCGCTGGAGAGGCGGAGGGGAAGGAGGATGGAGGGGCTCGAGGAGAAGAGGAAGAAGTGGAGCGAGGCGCTCGAGGGGTGGAGGTCTCCCTCTTCTGGGCTCCACGTGCCTGAGAAGGGAGGAGAGGAGAGAGAAGGTGAGAGATGAAAGTAAAGTGAGTCGTAAACTCAAAAGGAGAATCTCATCATCAGAACTTCCAGAAGGAAACGTTTGGTCTTGTTCTTACATTCTCATTGGGACAGGTACTATATCAGCTAGTCCTAATTCTGCTGTGGTTCTGATAGTGGCACACAACAACATCCAAAACAATACCTTGGCAGGAAGGTTTTTGGGTTTGGGTCCCCGCTTCTTTGGTCCGTGGAGTTCTCTCTCACGCTCTCTGAGGGAAAAAACAAAGGGACAACAGTGAAATACGTTGAAATACGACCCTAGCCTGCCTGGATACAATAGGCTGGGGTGGGTTGAATTGGGATTGAGCCAATTATTGAAGTAATAACATCTAGGCCTCGACTGATACAGTTCAAAGCCAACTGAGGGAGACGTTTATTAATGTAACATCCTGTTTCTCATACATCCCAACTTCCAGTTAGACAGGGATGATCAAAAGACCCGGGATGGCGTCCCAAAAATCGCACCATATCCCCTACGTAGGGCACTACTGTTACCCAAATCTCTATGAGCTCAGGTCAAAATTAGTGCACTATAATCGGCAATAGGGTGCAATATGAGACAGACTGGGTGTGTGAAAGCAGAACAGCGGACCCCAGGACGACTAGCTAGCGGTTGGTTGCTATGGCGTCAGCTAATAGGGATCTGAATGAAGAAAAAAATTAAAGAATAACAGTTTGACGTTTGTTTGACTAAGACTGAACACAGAGACAGAGAGAGAGACACACACACACACACACACACACACACACACACACACACGGGATCATTTTAGTTCCATGATCCCCTGTAAGCAGCAGAGTGCTTTGAAGTGTGTTTGGCAGGAAGAGACAAAGAGAGGACTTGGACAGATATAAGACCTTTATATATAGACGGAGTGAAAGAGAGGGAGAGAGAGAGAGAGAGTGCAACAGAGGGAGCAAGGAGAGAGAGAGAGAGCAACATAGGGAGCAAGGAGAGAGAGAGAGAGAGAGAGAGAGAGAGAGAGAGAGAGAGAGAGAGAGAGAGAGAGAGGGGAGCTGGGAAAATGAGGGGGAACAGGAAAACTGATGTTGGGATGAGAGAGAATTGTGTTACCCTTTTTGACAATTTCTCAAATGTCCTTACTGTGTCATAAACATCACTTCTCTTAAAGGAATTGAATAATGTGTAAGAATTGAAATACTGTTAACTGTTTCACTCACTTCTGTTCAAATCCTGCGATCAGTCTGTCATCCAGGATATTCTCTTCTGGTTCCCAGGTACTGTGTCTAAAGCAAAGAGGTGGCACAATGGTTTTATCTCTACATTTACATAACTGACATTCCACTCCATGTTTGGCACAGGACACAGAGTACAAGGAGTGGAATGTTAGCACAAAACAGGTCTGGATTTCAGGCTAACATTTTCTGGTTATGGTATAAATTGGAGACTTATAAGTCTATGAAAGATGTAGCTACTAGGATAGATGTACTATAAAACACAACATGTCTCTTCAGACAAGGTGATTGCTGGTATGCAAAGACTCTGAATTATTTTTTTAGTTAGAAACACAATCACTTACTTCAGTGCCCATCCTTTCCATTTCACTAGGTATTCTAGGCGAGACTGAAGAGAGAAAGGTACAGAGGAATGAGGAAAAAGCCCAAAAGTGTTCAATACTGTATTCAGCCATTTTATAGCTAGTGTAAGAGCAAAAATGGCTTCTTATTATCTAGTTATTCATGAATACTAAGATACATATTAACAGTAACGTATTACTCTAAATAATACGTAACTCAATACATTGAGTAATATAAATTGGCTCAGTTCTGATTAACACGTTGGCTGGTATGCCTGTCTTGTTTTGTAGTTTTAGAGGGAAAAGCTGCTACAAAACACTACCATCAAGCAGACACAGACAGGCTGGCTAGCAGATTAGTTCCACTGGCATCTGGACAAAACATTCACTCAAGCTAGAGAGGGAATAACTGATTTAGCTGCTATGTAGCTAAAGTTAATAATGACACACCGTCGACTTGAATGTATGGTTTGGCGAGCTAGTTTATGGTATGTGGGGTGCAATCATATATTTATAGTCTAGCTGTCTGGGTAAAAAGTCAAAGACAAAGCATAGATTTGCATTTGACGCAAACCCGGCCTTTATTTTAATTGGCATTGCTAATTAGCTAAAGGTTACGTTGTCTTTACACGCCGACTCGTTTGTGTAACGTTAGCTATTTTTTACGATTCACTGCAAACCATCAGCACAGCACACTTGCTAGCTTCTCGGCTAGCTAAAACGGCTTGCTAGAGAAGCATCCGCTTGCTACTAGCTACAGCAAGGCCTCCCCGTTGTCATTAAAAAACAGATCCTCGGTTCTCGCCCTCGAAGCACGCCGCGGAGACCCTCGCCCACGTCTGCTCTTCTGCAGCGACAAAAAACGGCGGCATGCTCACCTTGCGAACGCGGCGTTTCAGAATGGCTTCCGCGGCGAAAACGCGTTCTCCGACCGCAGAGAGCTCCATCTCTCAACGCCCGACTGCTCTCTCGGTCCAGACGACCAACTCCACTGTCTGGTGGCAAGACCAGAGCAGACCACTTTCTCTTTCCCCCAAATCTGTCACAGTGGCAGCAGACAACACACACTACACCCGGAGGCAGGAGAAGAGAGGAGCTCTGTCACGTGGACGGGGTCAGCCCCTTCTGGTTGTCCTGGCAACGCAGGAGGCCTCGACAAGATGCAGAAAGGGCAGGAGAGCGTTATTCGTCCTGAGTCTTGTTCTGGAGGCAGCTCTGCAGAGTGGTCACTAACTGGCACAGCCACCAAGTCATACAACCTGCTAACCTTAACATACCTTAAGTGCACTTTTGTCCTGTGCATTTTGCCTTTCCTGATTTCAATGGTAGTGAATGAGCTAGCCTGTTCCCAAAACTGTTATTGTGCTGCCTTGCCGACTTCTATAGTCATTGTTTAGCGTGACAGTGACCATAGGAGTTGGCAAGACAGCACAAACCGGCAGGGACAAGGAGGAGTCTTGGACACAAATAATCTCTTTGTGTTTTAACGACCTTTTGTTACAGAAGAAAAAGGAAATGGCGGGCTGCTACCAGTAATTTAGGAGCAGTGGAGCACTCTGTTATTGTTGGTTATTTTGCTAATGACAGAGAGAGAGAGGTTAAACTATACTGAACAAAAATATAAAACGCAACATGTAAAATGTCCCATATTTCACGAGCTGAAATAAAAGATCCCAGAAATGTTCCATACACACAAAAAGCATATTTCTCTCAAATGTTGTGCACAAATTTGTTAACATCCCTGTTAGTGAGCGTTTTATCATTTATCAAGATTATCCATCCACCTGACAGGCGTGGCATATCAAGAAGATGATTAAACAGCATGATCATTACACAGGTGTACCTTGTGCTGGGGACAAGGTGTAACCACACCAGCCCAGGTCCTCCCCATCAGGCTTCTTCACCTGTGGGATCATCTGAGGGGGAGGGGTGCTGAGGAGTCTGTAATAAAGCCCTTTTGTGGGAAAGACTCATTCTGATTGGCTGGGCCTGGCTCTCCAGTAGGTGGGCCTAGCTCCCAAGTAGGTGGGCCGATACCCTCCCAGGCCTACCAAGGCTGTGCCCCTAACCAGTCATGTGAAATCCATAGATTAGGGCCTAATTCATTCAATTCAATTGATTGATTTCCTTATATGAACTGTAACTCAGCAAAATCTTTGAAATTGTTGCATGCTACATTTATATTTTTGTTCAGTGTGTATACATTTAGAAACAGTGTGTCTGGAAGGATCAGCATAGCAGCAAGGTCATGCAGAAGACATATTCTATTTTATTGTATTCTATATTATTGTATTGTAGTGTATTCTATTGTATTGTATTCTATGATATTTTATGATATTTTATTGTATTCTATTAAATTCAATGTTATTGTATTTATTATATTGTATTATATTGTATTGTTTCTATTACATTTCTGTCTCTGGAAAGTAGATCATGTGCAGATGAGTTGCGTTTAGAGGAAAGAGTTGTTGTTTAAAAAAAGATGTGCAATCTGATCAAGTCAACTTTTCTCACAGGAGAGCCTTCCCTACTATTTGAACTGTCAAAATAGATCAAGTTGGCCATTACTCTCTCATCCTCAGCTCAACCCTGGCAGTGTGTCCTAGCCTTAGATGGAGTGAGAGTTAGAATACCTCATGACCATACAATTTACCAAGAGTTTTCACTAGCACAGACTGGACTATGTTGCAGGATTCATCTGATGGCATTGAGGAGTTTACCACATCAGTCACCGGCTTCATTAATAAGTGCATCAATGACGTCATCCCCACAGTGACTGTACGTACATATCCAAACCAGAATCATTGGATTACAGGCAACATTTGCTCTGAGCTAAAGGCTAGAGTTGCCACTTTCAAGGAGCAGGACACTAATTTGGACGCTTATAAGAAATCCCACTACATCCTTTGACAAACCATCAAACAGGAAAAGCGTCAATACAGGACCAAGACCAAATTCTACTACACTCGCTCTGATGCTCGTCGGATGTGGCAGAAATGGCAAACTATCATGGATTACAAAGGGAAACCAAGCCACGAGCTGTCCAGTGATGCAAGTCTACCAGAAATACCTTCTATGCTCACTTCGAGACAAACAACGCTAAACCATGCATGAGAGAACCAGCTGTTCCGGATGAATATGTGATCACACTCTTCGTAGCTGATGTGAGTAAGATCTTTAAACAAGTTAACATTCACAAGGCTGCAGGGCAAGATGGATTACCAGGACACATTCTCAGAGCATGCACTGACCAGTTGGCAAGTGTCTTCACTGACAGTTTCAACTTCTCCATGACCCAGTATGTAATACCTACTTGTTTCAAGCAGGTCACCATAGTCCTTGTAACCTGTCTAAATTACTATTGCCCGTAGCACTCACATCTGTAGCCATGAAATGCTTTGAAAGGCTGGTCATGGCTCACATCAACGCTATCATCCCAGACACCCTGTATCCACTCCAAATCGCATACCGTCTCAGCAGTTCCACAGATGATGCAATCTCTAGTGCACTCCACACTGCCCTTTCACATCTGTACAAAATGAACACCTCTGTGAGAATGAGGTTCATTGACTACAGCTCAGCGTTCAACACCATAGTGCCATCCAAGCTCATCACTAAGCTAAGGATACTGGGCGTAAACAGCTAACAACTGCAACTGGATCCTGGACTTCCTAACACCCCCCCCCCCCCCCCCCCAGGTGGTGAGGTAGGCAACAACACATCCGCCACGCTAACCCTCAACACGGGGCCCCCTTGGTCCCCTCCGGTACGCCTTAATCACCCACGACAGCTTGGCCGCTCACGACTCCAACGCCATCATTTAGTTTGCGACGGTGGTAGGCCTGATCACTGACAATGATGAGACAGCCAACGGGGAGGATGTCAGAGACCTGGCAGTGTGGTACCAGGACAACAATCTCTCCATTAAAGTCAGGAAGATAAAGGAACTGATCGTGGACTACAGGAAACGGAGGGCCGAGCACGCCCCCATCTACATCGACGGGGCTGTAGTGGACCAGGTCGAGAGCTTCAAGTTCCTTGGTGTCCACATCACAAAGGAATTATAATGGTCCACAGAAACCAAAACAGTCGTGATGAGGGCACGACAACGCGTCATCCCCCTCAGGAGGCTGAAAAGATTCGACATGGACCCTCTGATCCTCAAAAAGTTATACCACTAAAACATTGAGAGCGTCTTGACTGGCTGCATCACCGCTTTGTAAGGCTACTGCATGGCATTTGACCACAAGGCGCTACAGAGGGTAGTGCGGACGGCCCTGTACATCACTGGGGCCGAGCTCCCTGCCATCCAGGTCCTCTATACCAGCCGGTTTCAGAGCCCTAAAAACTGTCAAAGACTCCAGCTACCCAGTCATATAGACTGTTCTCTGCTACTGCATGGCAGGCGGTACCGATGCACCAAGTCTTGAACCAACAGGACCCTGAACAGCTTCTACCCCCCAAGCCTTAATAAGACTGCTAAATAGTTAGTGAAATAATTAAGCAGTAGCTACTCCGACTCTCGGCATTGACCCTTTTTGCACTCTTTTGACTGATCACATACGCTGCTGTTACTGCTTATTATCTATCCTGTTGCCTAGTCACTTTATCCCTACCTATATGTACATATCTACCTCAATTACCTTGTACCCCAGCACATCCACTCGGTATTGGTACACCGTGTATATAGCCAAGATATCGTTACTCATTGTGTATTTATTCCTCATGTTATTATTTTTCAAATGTTCTGTTATTTCTCTATATTTTTTTGCATCGTTGGAACGGTTCCATAAGTAACCATTTAACCGTTAGTCTACATCTGTTGTTTTTGAAACATGTCACTAATAAAACTCGATTTGAGAAGTGCAGAAAATGTACCTGGAGAACAATAAACTAGAATATTCTATTCTGTTATGTCTACCAAAAAAACTGTTACAATCTGTGACGCAGATCCAGGGTCAGATTTTCTCTCTAAATCCTCTAATTAACCATTTAGAGTGTGAATGAAAAAGCCTGTAGTAGGCCGCTCCGTCCGACACACATTCAGTCTGTGCGCTGTGTCCCCTCTAATTTATTGGTTTTCTAAAATTGGTGTAGGCAACGCCTTCCAATGCGTGTTCACTGATTGGTGTAGCTCACATCAATCAAGCTTTGCAGCAAGGTTGGTTGAACGCCAGCTGGTTGTTGATGTTCTATCAAAAGTCGTCAGTCACTGGTGGAGAGGAGTCGCAGTAATCAGGTAAGGTTTATGATCAGCTCCTTCCTAAACTAAACCGATTATCGTAGATAAGAGTACAATGAAAGTTAGCATAAATGCGTTTGTTTCCGATTGAAAGAATATTCATTCAGTGTCAGTTCTCTTTCGCGATTCTGCCCTTGACTGTATCGGTCGCTAAGCGAAGCTAGCTATGTAATGTGTGCCAAATTGATTCAGAGACTGGACTGAGAGAGTCATACGCTTTAACTGGCAGGACTCGTGAATTGCATGAATGGCACCGCTTGTTCACGTTGAATAAGGAGCCAGACAATGCCTTATCATTCAAGAGATTTGCAATGGAAACAGACTAAAGGCAAAGCAATTCCACATTGACTCTACAAGCTGTGGCAGTTTTGAAATAACTTTTGCTTTCAGTTTTTGATTGTCAGTCCCCTCCCCTCCCCTCCCCTCCCCTCCCCTCCCCTCCCCTCTGTCTTTAGTCAAGCAAAGCACATAATGCTGCTTAGCTATGCAGTTGGGACATGGTTGTCTCACAAGGGAGTGGGTGGGGACCAAATGCTGGGCTGGGTTCAAATACTATTTTAAATACATTTTGATTCATTTACCTGTGTTCAATTGAGCTTGTCTGGTGAAATGGAACCAACAGAATAGTCCCAGATGTGTAAAACCCACCCATTTGGGGTTGGCATTACAGACACGCTGAAGTGAATGCTCAAAGTATTTGAAAGATTTCAAATAGTATTTGAACCCAAGTCTGATTGCATCACTGTTGTTGTTCATAGACCAGAGAGAACTACTCAAGATACCAGATCAGGTAAACATAATTTTGACCTTTGTACACAGATTCATATCTTGACTGTTTGCAGTAGGAGTGATTCCTCTCAAAACTAGAACCAAGACAGACCATGATTTTGGGGATTTTCACAAAATGTAATCCATAGAAGAATTGGTCTCTATTTTCGTGAGGAATCACACAATACGTCTTGCTGATTTCCATCCCTGTCTGCATCCCTTATCTGTCCTTGCTTGATTCCTTGCATCCTTGCATCCTATCTCCTCGCCTAGGCCTAACTCTCAACTGTATTGGAGGAGGAGATCCAAGGACCCTCCCCTCAAACCTTCTACTCCAATGGGTTTTGAGAAGGAGGCAAACAGAGAATGTGAGGTATTGTGGAAGAATGAAATGAGACAGAGCCTGTTCCTTCCTTTCTCTCTCCTCTCTGTACCCAGGCCACCACCATGCAGTTTCTAAGGGGAGTCATGGAGACTGTGTCCGCCGTCTCCAACCTCTTCTCCAACCCCTACCGCGTCAGGGAAGTACCACTGTCAGACTACAGCGGAGGGGGGAAAGTCAAGCTGAAGGAGGAGGGACGTATGGTGCTGTACAAGAACACCCCTTGTCAGAGTTGGGACTGCCTGCTCAAGTGCCCTGATACGCCCACAGTCGCCTTGAGGTGGGTTGGGGGGCAGAGAGAGTGGGATGGGAGAGGACAGGAGGAGAGTGTGATGGAGGGAGAGGAGGATGGAGGTGGAGATGCCTGACTAGAGCCCCTCTTTGTTTACGCCCACAGTCGCCTTGAGGTGGGTTGGGGGGCAGAGAGAGTGGGATGGGAGAGGACAGGAGGAGAGTGTGATGGAGGGAGAGGAGGATGGAGGTGGAGAGGCCTGACTAGAGCCCCTCTTTGTTTACGCCCACAGTCGCCTTGAGGTGGGTTGGGGGGCAGAGAGAGTGGGATGGGAGAGGACAGGAGGAGAGTGTGATGGAGGGAGAGGAGGATGGAGGTGGAGAGGCCTGACTAGAGCCCCTCTTTGTTTACGCCCACAGTCGCCTTGAGGTGGGTTGGGGGGCAGAGAGAGTGGGATGGGAGAGGACAGGAGGAGAGTGTGATGGAGGGAGAGGAGGATGGAGGTGGAGAGGCCTGACTAGAGCCCCTCTTTGTTTACGCCCACAGTCGCCTTGAGGTGGGTTGGGGGGCAGAGAGAGTGGGATGGGAGAGGACCGGAGGAGAGTGTGATGGAGGGAGAGGAGGAGGATGGAGGTAGAGAGGCCTGACTAGAGCCCCTCTTTGTTTACGCCCACAGTCGCCTTGAGGTGGGTTGGGGGGCAGAGAGAGTGGGATGGGAGAGGACAGGAGGAGAGTGTGATGGAGGGAGAGGAGGATGGAGGTAGAGAGGCCTGACTAGAGCCCCTCTTTGTTTACGCCCACAGTCGCCTTGAGGTGGGTTGGGGGGCAGAGAGAGTGGGATGGGAGAGGACAGGAGGAGAGTGTGATGGAGGGAGAGGAGGATGGAGGTGGAGAGGCCTGACTAGAGCCCCTCTTTGTTTACGCCCACAGTCGCCTTGAGGTGGGTTGGGGGGCAGAGAGAGTGTGATGGAGGTGGAGAGGCCTGACTAGAGCCCCTCTTTGTTTACGCCCACAGTCGCCTTGAGGTGGGTTGGGGGGCAGAGAGAGTGTGATGGAGGTGGAGAGACCTGACTAGAGCCCCTCTTTGTTTACGCCCACAGTCGCCTTGAGGTGGGTTGGGGGGCAGAGAGAGTGTGATGGAGGTGGAGAGACCTGACTAGAGCCCCTCTTTGTTTACGCCCACAGTCGCCTTGAGGTGGGTTGGGGGGCAGAGAGAGTGTGATGGAGGTGGAGAGACCTGACTAGAGCCCCTCTTTGTTTACGCCCACAGTCGCCTTGAGGTGGGTTGGGGGGCAGAGAGAGTGTGATGGAGGTGGAGAGACCTGACTAGAGCCCCTCTTTGTTTACGCCCACAGTCGCCTTGAGGTGGGTTGGGGGGCAGAGAGAGTGTGATGGAGGTGGAGAGGCCTGACTAGAGCCCCTCTTTGTTTACGCCCACAGTCGCCTTGAGGTGGGTTGGGGGGCAGAGAGAGTGTGATGGAGGTGGAGAGGCCTGACTAGAGCCCCTCTTTGTTTACGCCCATTCAACATCGCTGCAGACCTTTTTTTAAGCCTTAGCCCCAACCATCTCTTTAAGAGATGAGTCAGCGTGGCGTTGTCCTCCAGAAAGTAGTCTCTCTAAGTACACTTTCTGTCCATAGCACCTGCTAAATCCAGGGCAGCCACGTCGAGACCTGTAGCAACTTTTGCACTTGTCCATAGCTGTATATCTTTCCACAAATCATTTCCTACTTCCGATTTCCTACTCCTCCTTCCCAGCAAAGGGTGCACTCACTCACTATATTTCATTTCCCAGTCCGTAGGCTTGCCGAGGGTGAGTGAATCACTCACTATATGTCATTTCCCAGTCCGTAGGCTTTCCGAGGGTGAGTGAATCACTCACTATATGTCATTTCCCAGTCCGTAGGCTTGCCGAGGGTGAGTGAATCACTCACTATATGTCATTTCCCAGTCCGTAGGCTTTCCGAGGGTGAGTGAATCACTCACTATAGGTAATTTCCCAGTCCGTAGGCTTTCCGAGGGTGAGTGAATCACTCACTATAGGTCATTTCCCAGTCCGTAGGCTTGCCGAGGGTGAGTGAATCACTCACTATAGGTCATTTCCCAGTCCGTAGGCTTTCCGAGGGTGAGTGAATCACTCACTATATGTCATTTCCCAGTCCGTAGGCTTGCCGAGGGTGAGTGAATCACTCACTATATGTCATTTCCCAGTCCGTAGGCTTGCCGAGGGTGAGTGAATCACTCACTATAGGTCATTTCCCAGTCCGTAGGCTTGCCGAGGGTGAGTGAATCACTCACTATAGGTCATTTCCCAGTCCGTAGGCTTGCCGAGGGTGAGTGAATCACTCACTATATGTCATTTCCCAGTCCGTAGGCTTGCCGAGGGTGAGTGAATCACTCACTATATGTCATTTCCCAGTCCGTAGGCTTGCCGAGGGTGAGTGAATCACTCACTATAGGTCATTTCCCAGTCCGTAGGCTTGCCGAGGGTGAGTGAATCACTCACTATAGGTCATTTCCCAGTCCGTAGGCTTTCCGAGGGTGAGTGAATCACTCACTATAGGTCATTTCCCAGTCCGTAGGCTTGCCGAGGGTGAGTGAATCATGAAACTTTGGGAAGAAGAGTAGAACATCTGAATGCAGAGAGGAAGAGGTGAAACAAGACTTTTTACTCCGCCCAAAATCTGTCCATGAAAAATAAGCCCACGAAGTGAGGAATGTTTGAATGGAGCTCAATGAGAGAGTGTCTAATATGCTAAATTGCTACCTGAAGCTTATTTGATCGACTAGATCTTTCCTAAGGGTTAGGTTGTTAGGACTGCGCTAATATAAGTGGACGCACGTGGCATTTCGGCAACGTTGAAAAAAAACAACTGTCGGAGTTGTGTCTGTTGTCATAGAGGACTCATCATGGATATACCCCGTTTTAACATGGACATTGCCATTGAGGGCTTCCACCATTTTTAAGTAGTCAACTGGGTGGGGATTCCTATCAGTTCGGAGCAATCAGCCAATGAAGAAGAAAATTGTCTGCTTTAAAATGGCGATAGCCTGGGCAACACCATTGAGTCTGTCACAGATGCTATAATGTCACTGATACAAAGATGAGTCCTCTATCTATCTCAATCTCCTGTTGTTTACATGCGTATCTGCCTTCTCATTGGCTAGAATGGTCCCACCTGATCTCGCCTCCTCACGCCTGCATTCCATCTTTGAGGACATATATTTCCATTTTTAATCTTCTATCTTGCCAGTATAATGAACAATCTTTGGTCAGGGGTCAGCTGATCTTTGGTTGACATCCCCACTTCCTGTCTCCTAGGTTGTTTCAGGTCAACTCCGAGGAGGATGCCATGAACTGGTTCCCCCAGTACGCCCTCAAGCTTCGTCCCTTCTACGAGACCCTCCCCCTCCCCAAGCCAGAGGCAGTCCAGCCAATAGTAGACTGCCTCCGTAGTCACGCTGACTGGAGCTCAGCCCACATCGCCGTGGATACGGGCCTGAGGGAATGCCTGAAGCACAACCACGTCCAGAGGTGAGGTTGTAAAGTGTGGCTATAAGCATGTAAAAAGGAGTGGTTATAAGCATGTTATTACCAAAGAGTTGCTGTAAAGCAATAGGGCGTGAGTAATCCCTCGGACAGATCTGCGTCAACAGAACTGCTACTGTAGAATCTGTCAGGAAGGAATGTGATGGTGAGATAACTTGCAGCAGTAAGTCTGGTGTTTTCGTCACTGGTTATTTGGACAAATTATGATTTAACAGGTGTTTAGCATTTCGAGAGAGAGAGAGAGAGAGAGACACACACACGTTTTTCCATCTCTTAACATGTATGGACCCAGAACTTAATGGAGCAGCTGACCAATTTACATGAGACTTTAGTTCTGGGTTAACCAATATTGTGGCTCTCTCCCTAATCATACTGATGCTTCACACTCCTCACCCTCTCCTCTCTCCCTAATCATACTGATGCTTCACACTCCTCACCCTCTCCAGCCAGATCAACGCCAGGGACGGTGCTGGTCAGACCCCATTACACCTGGCGTGTGAGCGGGGGGAAGTGGCGTGTGTCAGAGAGCTGCTGGAGGAGTGCCAGGCTCGCACCGACGTCAAAGACAAGAACGGGGAGACGCCAATGCATTGTGCCGCCAAGCAGGACTCTGCTACTATTATACAGGTGTGACACACACACACACACACACACACAGAGAGTTGTGTACAGCTAATCTTGTGGGGACACACAATTCAGTCCCATTTAAAATCCAATGTAACCCTAACCCGTACTCTTACCCTAACCCGTACTCTTACCCTAACCTTAACCCTAACCCGTACTCTTCCCCTAACCTTAACCCTAACCCGTACTCTTACCCTAACCTTAACCCTTAACGTAATTCTAACACTTATTCTAACCTTAACCCTAAACACCCTAGATTAGCATTTGACCTCGTGGGGACTAACAAAATGTCCCCAGTTGGTGAAATTGTTGTTTGTTTACTAGTTAAACACGTCCACAGTGAGTATCCAAAACATTAAGAACACCTGCTCTTTCCATGACATAGCTTTCACCTGGTCAGTCTATGATCCCTCGTTGATGTCACTTGTTAAACCCACTTCAATCAGTGTAGATGAAGGGGAGGAGACAGGTTAAAGATGAAGGGGAGGAGACGGGTTAAAGATGAAGGGGAGGAGACGGGTTAAAGATGAAGGGGAGGAGACGGGTTAAAGATGAAGGGGAGGAGACGGGTTAAAGATGAAGGGGAGGAGACGGGTTAAAGAAGAATGTTGAAGCCTTGAGACAGTTGAGACATGGGTTGTGTGTGTGTGTGTGTGTGTGTCATTCAGAGGATGAATGGGCAGACAAAATATTTAACTGGGTATGTTAGTTACCAGGCACACTGGTTTGTGTCAATGGGGGTGGGCAACTCAATATTAGGAAGGTGTTCCTAATGTTTGGTATACTCAGTAAGACGCCCATGCACTGTGCTGTCAAACAGGACTCAAGTGTGTGTGTGTACAAAGAGGTCCCATGCACTGTAACAAGTTCCAGTTTGTACCTATACCAATATGACAGTCATAGACGCTGCATTACATGGGAATAGGACAGGCTGGCCTGAGTGGAGTTGCCAACAACCCGATTTTCCGGTTTCCAGGGATACAGCTATTTTCAACCTAGCTTCCTTTTTCTACTGAAAATGTGTGAACTCCGCTCAGGCGTTTGTCTCATGCCTGCTACGCCAGGTTAATGGCAGGCTAACATCAACCAGGCAGCGGGGGGTTGTGCCAGTCACAGGTATCCAGTCTCAGAAAGGGGACATTGACACTACTGCGAAGGCAAGGCAAGGCAGGGCTGTGCTAGTTCTTTTAGTCCAGTACTCATTAGTCCACACTGAAGCAAAAGAGAGTTTCTCGTTGGACAGATTCAGCTAGGTCCCTGCCTGTTTTGGCCTGTTTTCTTCTTCTGTTTGATTGCCATTGAATGCAACCCTGCTTTGCAGTGTACGTGTTGAAGTATTAGAGCTCAGTGTCTCCGATCCGTGTGTCCCAGATACTCTGCTGCGGCCGGGGCCCAGAACTGTCAGGACAGGGACAGGACCCGGCTGCTGTTATACAGGTCAGACTGAGGACTCTGGGTCACCTCTCTATAGCTGTTAGGACACAACGCTGTCTGTTCCCTGCATTCAGTTTAGCCACAAGACTGCTGCAGTACTTCTGCTATTCCTTCCTTCTTTCTTTTAAATGGGGTTTGAGCCTGGGGTTTCAGCCTGGGGTTTCAGCCTGGGGTTTCAGCCTGGGGCTTCAGCCTGGGGTTTCAGCCTGGGGTTTCAGCCTGGGGTTTCAGCCTGGGGTTTGAGCCTGGGGTTTCAGCCTGGGGCTTCAGCCTGGGGTTTCAGCCTGGGGTTTGAGCCTGGGGTTTCAGCCTGGGGTTTCAGCCTGGGGTTTCAGCCTGGGGTTTCAGCCTGGGGTTTCAGCCTGGGGTTTCAGCCTGGGGTTTCAGCCTGGGGTTTGAGCCTGGGGTTTCAGCCTGGGGCTTCAGCCTGGGGTTTCAGCCTGGGGTTTCAGCCTGGGGTTTCAGCCTGGGGTTTCAGCCTGGGGTTTGAGCCTGGGGTTTCAGCCTGGGGTTTCAGCCTGGGGTTTCAGCCTGGGGCTTCAGCCTGGGGTTTCAGCCTGGGGTTTCAGCCTGGGGTTTCAGCCTGGGGTTTCAGCCTGGGGTTTCAGCCTGGGGTTTCAGCCTGGGGTTTCAGCCTGGGGTTTGAGCCTGGGGTTTCAGCCTGGGGCTTCAGCCTGGGGCTTCAGCCTGGGGTTTCAGCCTGGGGCTTCAGCCTGGGGCTTCAGCCTGGGGCTTCAGCCTGGGGTTTCAGCCTGGGGTTTCAGCCTGGGGTTTGAGCCTGGGGCTTCAGCCTGGGGTTTCAGCCTGGGGCTTCAGCCTGGGGCTTCAGCCTGGGGTTTCAGCCTGGGGTTTCAGCCTGGGGTTTCAGCCTGGGGTTTGAGCCTGGGGCTTCAGCCTGGGGTTTCAGCCTGGGGCTTCAGCCTGGGGCTTCAGCCTGGGGTTTGAGCCTGGGGTTTGAGCCTGGGGTTTCAGCCTGGGGCTTCAGCCTGGGGTTTCAATACACATTTGGGAGGGAATAGTCACGATCTCACTCGCAGTTAAACATGCAATGTTTATTCACTTTTTCAAGTTAAAAACATGTATTGATGGCCTTCATCAGAAACGTATACATTGCAATTAAAATGTCGAAATTACAGCAAGGTCCCTATTAAAATGTGTCTGCTTTTGGTCTCTCTCCCTCCTCTAGGCGCTGTGCAGTAGGATGTGTGCGGGGGTGAATGAGCTGAACGGGGCGGGGGAGACGCCCCTCCATGTTTCTTGTCGCCTTGGGAGGGTAGAGGCCGTGAACGCACTCCTGGGGGGAGGAGCCCGCTGTGACATCATCGGGAGCAGTGGCTACCCAATCCACGCCGCCATGAAGTACAGTGAGAAGAGGTGAGGGCACTGATTGGCAAAGAGGGAATGGTGATGAATGTTGATTGGCTCTTTCATTAGCTAAGGGAGAATGGAGAACACTTATTGGTGGTAGAGTGGTGAGCGGAGATTGCCCCATCCCAAATCTACCCCCTAGCTACTGTTTTCCCCACAGTGTTTGCAGATGTGAAGGCGCTGGATAGGTCAAACAAGATTCCACTACATTGTTTACAATTCTCTCTCTCTTCTTTCTACCCCTCCTCTCTCGCTCTCTTCCTCCTCTCTCGCTCTCTTCCTCCTCTCTCGCTCCCTTCCTCCTCTCCTGCTCCCTTCCTCCTCTCCCGCTCCCTTCCTCCGCTCCCTTCCTCCTCTCCCGCTCCCTTCCTCCTCTCCCGCTCCCTTCCTCCTCTCCCGCTCCCTTCCTCCTCTCCCGCTCCCTTCCTCCTCTCGCGCTCCCTTCCGCTCTCTCCCTCCTCTCCGCTCTCTTCCTCCTCTTTTCCTCCTCTCCTGCCCTCTCCCTCCTCTCCTGCCCTCTCCCTCCTCTCCTGCCCTCTCCCTCCTCTCCTGCCCTCTCCTGCCCTCTCTCTCTCTCTCCCTCCCCCCTCTCTCCCTCTCCCCCCTCTCTCCCTCTCCCCCCTCTCTCCCTCTAGTTGTGCTGAGGCTGTCCTGGATGCAGACCCAGGTCAGCTACAGGTAGAAGATGCCGTCTATGGAGGAACCCCCCTACACTGGTGCAAGACTGCAGAGGTAGAGGGGAAGACTTTACAATGACAAGACTGTAGAGGTAGAGGGGAAGACTTTACAATGACAAGACTGTAGAGGGGAACACTTTACAATGACAAGACTGTAGAGGTAGAGGGGAACACTTTACAATGACAAGACTGCAGAGGTAGAGGGGAACACTTTACAATGACAAGACTGTAGAGGGGAACACTTTACAATGACAAGACTGTAGAGGGGAACACTTTACAATGACAAGACTGTAGAGGGGAAGACTTTACAATGACAAGACTGTAGAGGGGAACACTTTACAATGACAAGACTGCAGAGGTAGAGGGGAACAATTTACAATGACAAGACTGTAGAGGTAGAGGGGAACACTTTACAATGACAAGACTGCAGAGGTAGAGGGGAACACTTTACAATGACAAGACTGTAGAGGTAGAGGGGAACACTTTACAATGACAAGACTGCAGAGGTAGAGGGGAACACTTTACAATGACAAGACTGTAGAGGTAGAGGGGAACACTTTACAATGACAAGACTGCAGAGGTAGAGGGGAATACTTTACAATGACAAGACTGTAGAGGTAGAGGGGAACACTTTACAATGACAAGACTGTAGAGGTAGAGGGGAACACTTTACAATAACAAGACTGTAGAGGTAGAGGGGAACACTTTACAATGACAAGACTGTAGAGGTAGAGGGGAACACTTTACAATGACAAGACTGTAGAGGTAGAGGGGAACACTTTACAATGACAAGACTGTAGAGGTAGAGGGGAACACTTTACAATGACAAGACTGTAGAGGTAGAGGGGAACACTTTACAATGACAAGACTGCAGAGGTAGAGGGGAACACTTTACAATGACAAGACTGTAGAGGTAGAGGGGAAGACTTTACAATGACAAGACTGTAGAGGTAGAGGGGAAGACTTTACAATGACAAGACTGTAGAGGTAGAGGGGAACACTTTACAATGACAAGACTGTAGAGGTAGAGGGGAACACTTTACAATGACAAGACTGTAGAGGGGAACACTTTACAATGACAAGACTGTAGAGGGGAACACTTTACAATGACAAGACTGTAGAGGGGAACACTTTACAATGACAAGACTGTAGAGGTAGAGGGGAACACTTTACAATGACAAGACTGTAGAGGGGAACACTTTACAATGACAAGACTGTAGAGGGGAACACTTTACAATGACAAGACTGTAGAGGGGAACACTTTACAATGACAAGACTGTAGAGGGGAACACTTTACAATGACAAGACTGTAGAGGGGAACACTTTACAATGACAAGACTGTAGAGGGGAACACTTTACAATGACAAGACTGTAGAGGGGAACACTTTACAATGACAAGACTGCAGAGGGGAACACTTTACAATGACAAGACTGTAGACCGTAGAGGGGAACACTTTACAATGACAAGACTGTAGAGGTAGAGGGGAAGACTTTACAATGACAAGACTGTAGAGGGGAACACTTTACAATGACAAGACTGTAGAGGGGAAGACTTTACAATGACAAAACTGTAGAGGTAGAGGGGAACACTTTACAATGACAAGACTGTAGAGGGGAAGACTTTACAATGACAAGACTGCAGAGGTAGAGGGGAAGACTTTACAATGACAAGACTGTAGAGGGGAACACTTTACAATGACAAGACTGTAGAGGTAGAGGGGAACACTTTACAATGACAAGACTGTAGAGGTAGAGGGGAAGACTTTACAATGACAAGACTGTAGAGGTAGAGGGGAAGACTTTACAATGACAAGACTGCAGAGGTAGAGGGGAACACTTTACAATGACAAGACTGTAGAGGTAGAGGGGAACACTTTACAATGACAAGACTGTAGAGGGGAACACTTTACAATGACAAGACTGTAGAGGGGAACACTTTACAATGACAAGACTGTAGAGGTAGAGGGGAACACTTTACAATGACAAGACTGTAGAGGTAGAGGGGAACACTTTACAATGACAAGACTGTAGAGGGGAACACTTTACAATGACAAGACTGTAGAGGGGAACACTTTACAATGACAAGACTGTAGAGGTAGAGGGGAACACTTTACAATGACAAGACTGTAGAGGTAGAGGGGAACACTTTACAATGACAAGACTGTAGAGGGGAACACTTTACAATGACAAGACTGTAGAGGGGAACACTTTACAATGACAAGACTGTAGAGGTAGAGGGGAACACTTTACAATGACAAGACTGTAGAGGTAGAGGGGAACACTTTACAATGACAAGACTGTAGAGGGGAACACTTTACAATGACAAGACTGTAGAGGGGAAGACTTTACAATGACAAGACTGCAGAGGTAGAGGGGAACACTTTACAATGACAAGACTGTAGAGGGGAACACTTTACAATGACAAGACTGCAGAGGGGAACACTTTACAATGACAAGACTGTAGAGGGGAACACTTTACAATGACAAGACTGCAGAGGTAGAGGGGAACACTTTACAATGACAAGACTGCAGAGGTAGAGGGGAACACTTTACAATGACAAGACTGCAGAGGTAGAGGGGAACACTTTACAATGACAAGACTGCAGAGGTAGAGGGGAACACTTTACAATGACAAGACTGTAGAGGGGAACACTTTACAATGACAAGACTGCAGAGGTAGAGGGGAATACTTTACAATGACAAGACTGTAGAGGTAGAGGGGAACACTTTAGAATGACAAGACTGTAGAGGTAGAGGGGAACACTTTACAATGACAAGACTACAGAGGTAGATGGGAACACTTTACAATGACAAGACTGCAGAGGGGAACACTTTACAATGACAAGACTGCAGAGGTAGAGGGGAACACTTTACAATGACAAGACTGTAGAGGTAGAAGGGAACACTTTACAATGACAAGACTGTAGAGGTAGAGGGGAACACTTTACAATGACAAGACTGTAGAGGGGAACACTTTACAATGACAAGACTGCAGAGGTAGAGGGGAACACTTCACAATGACAAGACTGTAGAGGTAGAGGGGAACACTTTACAATGACAAGACTGTAGAGGTAGAGGGGAACACTGTACAATGACAAGACTGTAGAGGTAGAGGGGAACACTTTACAATGACAAGACTGTAGAGGTAGAGGGGAACACTTTACAATGACAAGACTGCAGAGGGGAACACTTTACAATGACAAGACTGCAGAGGTAGAGGGGAACACTTTACAATGACAAGACTGCAGAGGTGGAGAGGAACACTTTACAATGACAAGACTGCAGAGGTAGAGGGGAACACTTTACAATGACAAGACTGTAGAGGGGAACACTTTACAATGACAAGACTGTAGAGGGGAACACTTTACAATGACAAGACTGCAGAGGGGAACACTTTACAATGACAAGACTGTAGACCGTAGAGGGGAATACTTTACAATGACAAGACTGTAGAGGTAGAGGGGAACACTTTACAATGACAAGACTGTAGAGGTAGAGGGGAACACTGTACAATGACAAGACTGTAGAGGGGAACACTTTACAATGACAAGACTGTAGAGGTAGAGGGGAACATTGTACAATGACAAGACTGTAGAGGTAGAGGGGAACACTTTACAATGACAAGACTGTAGAGGTAGAGGGGAACACTTTACAATGACAAGACTGCAGAGGTGGAGAGGAACACTTTACAATGACAAGACTGCAGAGGTAGATGGGAACACTTTACAATGACAAGACTGCAGAGGTAGAGGGGAACACTTTACAATGACAAGACTGTAGAGGTAGAGGGGAACACTTTACAATGACAAGACTGCAGAGGTAGAGGGGAATACTTTACAATGACAAGACTGTAGAGGGGAACACTTTACAATGACAAGACTGTAGAGGGGAACACTTTACAATGACAAGACTGTAGAGGGGAACACTTTACAATGACAAGACTGTAGAGGGGAACACTTTACAATGACAAGACTGTAGAGGTAGAGGGGAACACTTTACAATGACAAGACTGTAGAGGTAGAGGGGAACACTTTACAATGACAAGACTGTAGAGGTAGAGGGGAACACTTTACAATAACAAGACTGTAGAGGTAGAGGGGAACACTTTACAATGACAAGACTGTAGAGGTAGAGGGGAACACTTTACAATGACAAGACTGTAGAGGTAGAGGGGAACACTTTACAATAACAAGACTGTAGAGGTAGAGGGGAACACTTTACAATGACAAGACTGTAGAGGTAGAGGGGAACACTTTACAATGACAAGACTGTAGAGGTAGAGGGGAACACTTTACAATGACAAGACTGTAGAGGTAGAGGGGAACACTTTACAATGACAAGACTGCAGAGGTAGAGGGGAACACTTTACAATGACAAGACTGTAGAGGTAGAGGGGAAGACTTTACAATGACAAGACTGTAGAGGGGAACACTTTACAATGACAAGACTGTAGAGGGGAACACTTTACAATGACAAGACTGTAGAGGTAGAGGGGAAGACTTTACAATGACAAGACTGTAGAGGTAGAGGGGAACACTTTACAATGACAAGACTGTAGAGGTAGAGGGGAACACTTTACAATGACAAGACTGTAGAGGGGAACACTTTACAATGACAAGACTGTAGAGGGGAACACTTTACAATGACAAGACTGTAGAGGGGAACACTTTACAATGACAAGACTGTAGAGGTAGAGGGGAACACTTTACAATGACAAGACTGTAGAGGGGAACACTTTACAATGACAAGACTGTAGAGGGGAACACTTTACAATGACAAGACTGTAGAGGGGAACACTTTACAATGACAAGACTGTAGAGGGGAACACTTTACAATGACAAGACTGTAGAGGGGAACACTTTACAATGACAAGACTGTAGAGGGGAACACTTTACAATGACAAGACTGTAGAGGGGAACACTTTACAATGACAAGACTGCAGAGGGGAACACTTTACAATGACAAGACTGTAGACCGTAGAGGGGAACACTTTACAATGACAAGACTGTAGAGGTAGAGGGGAAGACTTTACAATGACAAGACTGTAGAGGGGAACACTTTACAATGACAAGACTGTAGAGGGGAAGACTTTACAATGACAAAACTGTAGAGGTAGAGGGGAACACTTTACAATGACAAGACTGTAGAGGGGAAGACTTTACAATGACAAGACTGCAGAGGTAGAGGGGAAGACTTTACAATGACAAGACTGTAGAGGGGAACACTTTACAATGACAAGACTGTAGAGGTAGAGGGGAACACTTTACAATGACAAGACTGTAGAGGTAGAGGGGAAGACTTTACAATGACAAGACTGTAGAGGTAGAGGGGAAGACTTTACAATGACAAGACTGCAGAGGTAGAGGGGAACACTTTACAATGACAAGACTGTAGAGGTAGAGGGGAAGACTTTACAATGACAAGACTGTAGAGGTAGAGGGGAACACTTTACAATGACAAGACTGTAGAGGTAGAGGGGAACACTTTACAATGACAAGACTGTAGAGGGGAACACTTTACAATGACAAGACTGTAGAGGGGAACACTTTACAATGACAAGACTGTAGAGGGGAACACTTTACAATGACAAGACTGTAGAGGTAGAGGGGAACACTTTACAATGACAAGACTGTAGAGGGGAACACTTTACAATGACAAGACTGTAGAGGTAGAGGGGAACACTTTACAATGACAAGACTGTAGAGGTAGAGGGGAACACTTTACAATGACAAGACTGTAGAGGGGAACACTTTACAATGACAAGACTGTAGAGGGGAAGACTTTACAATGACAAGACTGCAGAGGTAGAGGGGAACACTTTACAATGACAAGACTGTAGAGGGGAACACTTTACAATGACAAGACTGCAGAGGGGAACACTTTACAATGACAAGACTGTAGAGGGGAACACTTTACAATGACAAGACTGCAGAGGTAGAGGGGAACACTTTACAATGACAAGACTGCAGAGGTAGAGGGGAACACTTTACAATGACAAGACTGCAGAGGTAGAGGGGAACACTTTACAATGACAAGACTGTAGAGGGGAACACTTTACAATGACAAGACTGCAGAGGTAGAGGGGAATACTTTACAATGACAAGACTGTAGAGGTAGAGGGGAACACTTTAGAATGACAAGACTGTAGAGGTAGAGGGGAACACTTTACAATGACAAGACTACAGAGGTAGATGGGAACACTTTACAATGACAAGACTGCAGAGGGGAACACTTTACAATGACAAGACTGCAGAGGGGAACACTTTACAATGACAAGACTGCAGAGGTAGAGGGGAACACTTTACAATGACAAGACTGTAGAGGTAGAAGGGAACACTTTACAATGACAAGACTGTAGAGGTAGAGGGGAACACTTTACAATGACAAGACTGTAGAGGGGAACACTTTACAATGACAAGACTGCAGAGGTAGAGGGGAACACTTCACAATGACAAGACTGTAGAGGTAGAGGGGAACACTTTACAATGACAAGACTGTAGAGGTAGAGGGGAACACTTTACAATGACAAGACTGTAGAGGTAGAGGGGAACACTGTACAATGACAAGACTGTAGAGGTAGAGGGGAACACTTTACAATGACAAGACTGTAGAGGTAGAGGGGAACACTTTACAATGACAAGACTGCAGAGGGGAACACTTTACAATGACAAGACTGCAGAGGTAGAGGGGAACACTTTACAATGACAAGACTGCAGAGGTGGAGAGGAACACTTTACAATGACAAGACTGCAGAGGTAGAGGGGAACACTTTACAATGACAAGACTGTAGAGGGGAACACTTTACAATGACAAGACTGTAGAGGGGAACACTTTACAATGACAAGACTGCAGAGGGGAACACTTTACAATGACAAGACTGTAGACCGTAGAGGGGAATACTTTACAATGACAAGACTGTAGAGGTAGAGGGGAACACTTTACAATGACAAGACTGTAGAGGTAGAGGGGAACACTGTACAATGACAAGACTGTAGAGGGGAACACTTTACAATGACAAGACTGTAGAGGTAGAGGGGAACATTGTACAATGACAAGACTGTAGAGGTAGAGGGGAACACTTTACAATGACAAGACTGTAGAGGTAGAGGGGAACACTTTACAATGACAAGACTGCAGAGGTGGAGAGGAACACTTTACAATGACAAGACTGCAGAGGTAGATGGGAACACTTTACAATGACAAGACTGCAGAGGTAGAGGGGAACACTTTACAATGACAAGACTGCAGAGGTAGAGGGGAACACTTTACAATGACAAGACTGTAGAGGGGAACACTTTACAATGACAAGACTGTAGAGGGGAACACTTTACAATGACAAGACTGCAGAGGGGAACACTTTACAATGACAAGACTGTAGACCGTAGAGGGGAATACTTTACAATGACAAGACTGTAGAGGTAGAGGGGAACACTTTACAATGACAAGACTGTAGAGGGGAACACTTTACAATGACAAGACTGTAGAGGGGAACACTTTACAATGACAAGACTGTAGAGGTGGAGGGGAACACTTTACAATGACAAGACTGTAGAGGGGAACACTTTACAATGACAAGACTGTAGAGGGGAACACTTTACAATGACAAGACTGTAGAGGGGAACACTTTACAATTACACTTACACTTTTTCACCCAAAATGAGTTGTGATAAATATTTGAATTGCCCCTCCATGATAATATCGGAGGAACTTTGCATCTGTTTCCGTCCGTTCGTACCTACTAACATGCTTACCATGTTTTCCATGGTTTCCATTTACCGACATTTGGCCGATGTAAAACGATAAATGTTTTGCCTGACAAATTGTCTGTTTATAGTTTAATTTGCCTAATTGTGTAAAAAGAAATGCTACAATTTTTAAAATCTTAATTGGTAATTGAAATGCACCTCCCAATCGCCAATCCAGTGCATAGGAAACGGTAGGGAGGCTATCAACGTGTCACCCTCCACTTTACAATGAGCTGGAGGCAGCATGCATTTTGAAAACATATCCTTCGTTGTTTGAAACCTGAACGTTTTACTTCATATTATGAGGCATGTCTTACCTTGCTTCAAAGTAGCCTAGTCAAAATCCCACCATACAAAAGCACAAGCAGTTATTTTATAAAGTCTTCCCCATTGAAACTAGCGTTTCTCTCCTGTTGTATTGGTTTTCGACGTTCTTTCGTTGTCCAGAAGCCAAAGCCACATTAGTCATGTTAGAAACTCATCCTAGTGTTTTACATGACGTTGTTTTGGCTGCTTCATTACAGGAGCTGCTCGTTATGTTACGATCAATTACCTTCATCTAGATGTGATTTCTGTCACTCTGAGCATTGTGGGTGGACGCCCTACTGGGTCTCTTTCCTAACGGAAACCCTGGTACGTACGTTAGTCACACGCCATATCTCAGACACCACTCGCCTGATTTAGTTGACATTTTTTTATGAAACTCTGGTGAATGATGCGTCTTGCCATGGAGATACGGCATTTGCGAAACGACACTGATTGGCCCGAAGGGGGCGATATAGTAATCAGCTGAACTGAGAAAGTTTGAACGAGCATTTCTCCTGTCCCGTTGAGCTCCAGTCCTGACACTTTGTACTGTATATGCTTCTCCTCATGAGAAACAGGATACTGGGGTGAATGCATCTCGCTGTGGAGATCCAACGTTTGACGAAACGACACTGAGTGGGCCAAAGGGGGCGCTGTATCATTCTGTAGGGGACAACATGTTGTTGCCAGTTAAACGTACTGAAACCTGAAGTACCTACTTGTTTCTATGTATCAGGTTATGGTCAAACAGATATTATTTACAAGTCTGTGTTAAATATGGCTATCATGCTTTCCCTCCCTCCCTCCCCCCTACTTCTCCCCCCTTTCTCTACCCATTCCCCTCCCTCCTCTAGATGTGTCGTACGCTGCTGGAACGAGGTTGCTTGGTGAACTACCTCAGTAAGACAGGGGAGAGTGCACTGCACGTCCTGACCAAGAGGGGGCGCTTCGATGCTTCCATGGTGCTGCTCACACACGGGGGGGAACCCAACCTCAAGGGTCAGGATGGGAACACAGCCCTGCATCTGGCTATGAAGGTATGTGGTGTGTGTGTGGGGTGTGTGTGTGTGTGTCACACACAGAGAGGAAACACGGCCCTGGCTATGAAGGTAGGGAGGGTGTGTGTGGTGTGTGTGTCACACACAGAGAGCAAACACGGCCCTGCCTCTGGCTATGAAGGTAGGGTGTGTGTGTGGTGTCGTGTGTGTGTGTGTGTGTGTCACACACAGAGAGGAAACACGGCCCTGCCTCTGGCTATGAAGGTAGGGAGGGTGTGTGTGGGTGGGTGTGTGTGTGTGTCACACAGAGAGGAAACACGGCTCTGGCTATGAAGGTAGGGTGTGTGTGTGTGTGTCACACAGAGAGGAAACACGGCCCTGGCTATGAAGGTAGAGAGGGTGTGTGTGTGTGTGTGTGTGTGTGTCACACAGAGAGGAAACACGGCCCTGCCTCTGGCTATGAAGGTAGGGTGTGTGTGTGTGTCACACACAGAGGGGAAACACGGCCCTGCCTCTGGCTATGAAGGTAGGGAGGGTGTGTGTGTGTGTGTGTGTCACACAGAGAGGAAACACGGCCCTGCCTCTGGCTATGAAGGTAGGGAGGGTGTGTGTGTGTGTCACACACAGAGAGGAAACACGGCCCTGCCTCTGGCTATGAAGGTAGGGAGGGTGTGTGTGTGTGTGTGTGTGTGTGTGTGTCACACACAGAGGGGAAACACGGCCCTGCCTCTGGCTATGAAGGTAGGGAGGGTGTGTGTGTGTGTGTGTGTCACACAGAGAGGAAACAAGGCCCTGCCTCTGGCTATGAAGGTAGGGAGGGTGTGTGTGTGTCACACAGAGAGGAAACAAGGCTCTGGCTATGAAGTTAGGGAGGGTGTGTTTGTTGCACTCAGTGGAAGTTTAATGCTTCAGTAACCTTCTTTATCTCAAACATATGAATCCTCTCAACAATATGACAAATGATTAGGGGTTAGATGGGAATGATTAGGGGTACGGTCTAGGGTTAGACTGGAATGATTAGGGTTAGATGGGAATGATTAGGGGTCCGGTCTAGGGTTAGATGGGAATGATTAGGGGTCCGGTCTAGGGTTAGACTGGAATGATTAGGGGTCCGGTCTAGGGTTAGATGGGAATGATTAGGGGTACGGTCTAGGGTTAGACGGGAATGATTAGGGGTACGGTCTAGGGTTAGATGGGAATGATTAGGGGTACGGTCTAGGGTTAGACGGGAATGATTAGGGGTACGGTCTAGGGTTAGACGGGAATGATTAGGGGTACGGTCTAGGGTTAGATGGGAATGATTAGGGGTACGGTCTAGGGTTAGAATTTGGACACTACATAGTCCCCTTTCCGTTCATGACCCCTTGTTTTTCTCTCTTACCCCTCCTTCCCCTCCTTGACCTTTACTCTCTGACCCCTGCTGTTTCGCTACTTACAGATGGACCACATGGAACTGATCAAGGCTCTGATCGTGTTTGGAGCCGACGTGGAGATACACAATGACCTGGGAGAGACTCCCGGGTTGATAGCAGCACGCACTAGTAAAGGTGAGAGGGAAGAAAGAGAGGAGGGAGGGAAAAGGAGGATGGGAGGAGAGGGTGAGACACCCGGACTCAAAGCATCACTCACTAGTAAAGGTGAGAGGGATTGGGGGGAGTGGTCGACAAGGAAGGGAATAGAGTAGGTGGGTGGAGGGATAGAGTGAGCAGAAGGAAGGAATGAATGGGTGGATGGAGGGATAGAGTGAGCAAAGGGAATGAATGAATGGGTGGATGGAGGGATAGAGTGAGCAAAGGGAATGAATGAATGGGTGGATGGAGGGATAGAGTGAGCAAAGGGAATGAATGAATGGGTGGATGGAGGGATAGAGTGAGCAAAGGGAATGAATGAATGGGTGGATGAATTAGTGAAAGGTGGAGGAGAGTTAGTTCCTTGGTGCCTTTATAAAACGGTGACGTCACAAGCCAGCAGATGAATGAATCCTAACACAACAACAATCTCACATTGATGTGGATGATAATGAATTCAAAAGCATGTGTTATTGTGGATGATATAGCATGTATGTGTTAAGGCTGTGTGAACATTAATATAACATTAACTACAGTATATTGTATTCATTGATCACGTGAACTCTGCTCATTGCCCCGATTACATTGATTAATCAGCTGTTTGAAATGTGCTGAAATGATCATAGGCCTTTTGCTCGAGGGTGGGTCAAATTGCGGGGGACTTTCTGGGAATGACTATTTCCTGGGTTTTTTCCACCAACACTTGATTTGTCAGCCACTGTCACTTAGGAAGCCAGCAGCCTGAGACGGGTTGCTAGCTAAGCTAACGTTTGTAAAGCTAGCGAGGTAGCTGAACATTATAGCTGAAAAAGATTAGCTTGCTACCAAAGAGCTTGCTAAGACTATGTATATACAATCAAAGAAATATATCATGTTATTTCAGAACATTATCAGTGGTTTATAGCATTAATATCGCTAATGAAAGCTAATCAGTGCTGGATGCTTTCACGTTTAGCCTGTGTGGGTTTGTTGCTCTTAGCTAGCACACGGACAATCCGTAGCATACTGCCGTAGTGAGACATGAGACAAATTAACAACATAGTTGGATCCTTCATTTATTTTTACATTACACAATAACCGTTCATGAGAACAGTCCGCCCTCGAATGCTAGCTAGCTGACGTTAGCTTGCAAGTCAGAATTGAAAAACAAGCTAACTAACGTGAGCAAGCTGGGATTTTAGCAAGCAGGTCATATTGAAAGTTAGCTACGTCCTATCAAACCTGTCGCCTGGTGTTAATTTCTGTATTTTTTTTAAGTTATTGTCCATGTCAATCAACCCCTCTGTTGTGGTTTCCATGGTTATACATTTATATCGTTTTTAGTGATTGATAATGTCTCAATACAAAATAATACATGTTACATATGTCTTTCTATGGAAACTATGCGTGTTCAAATCTGCATGTGTGATTGTTTGTGTGTCAGTGTGAATGTCTGTATAATCTGTTTGACCACTCCTCTGTCTCTCCAACTGTCTTTCTCTGTAACTGACGGTTTGTGAAATTGAACATTTTGCTCTCTTCTCTTCCCACTCTCCCCTACTCTTTCACTCTCTCGTTCTCTCTCTCTCAACCTCCACCTATCTACCTCTTTCTCTCACTCTCTCTCTTCACTCCCCCTCTTTCTCCCCTCTTCTCTCTCCCCTCTTCTCTCTCCCCTCTTCTCTCTCCCCTCTCCTCTCTCCCCTCTCCCCTCTCCTCTCTTTTCTCTCCTCTCTTTTCTCTCCTCTCTTTTCTCTCCTCTCTTTTCTCTCCTCTCTTTTCTCTCCTCTCTTTTCTCTCCTCTCTTTTCTCTCCTCTCTTCTCTCTCCTCTCTCTCCTTCCTGCCTGTCATTGTGTGTGCATGTCTCTAACCCTGTGGCTTGGTGTGTTGATTGACTGAAGGCTCCAACAGAAAGGTGCTACTGGACATGCTGTGTAGTGTAGGGGTACAGCGGTGCGCCCCACCCTCCTCCCCCCTCAACTCCCATCCTCCCCCCAAGAAGGTTGCTTCGTCACCAGGCATAGGTAAAGCCCCCCCCATCCTCAATCCCCAAATGTCTCTCTGACCCTTCTCCTCCTGGGGACATACAGTATGTATCAAGCATTTCAGAGTAGGAGTGCTAGGATCAGTTTTTGCCGTTCTGATCATAATGAGTTTGATAGAGGGGATCTGATCGTAGATCAGCACTCCTACTCTGAGATGCTTTATGAATACAGGCCCTGATACCATTTAATCTTTCACCCGCTGACCCCCACCCCCATACCCCAGAACCTCCCTCTCTCTTCTCTGACCCCCACCCCCATACCCCACAACCTCCCTCTCTCTTCTCTGACCCCCACCCCCATACCCCAGAACCTCCCTCTCTCTTCTCTGACCCCCACCCCCATACCCCAGAACCTCCCTCTCTCTTCTCTGACCCCCACCCCCATACCCCAGAACCTCCCTCTCTCTTCTCTGACCCCCACCCCCATACCCCAGAACCTCCCTCTCTCTTCTCTGACCCCCACCCCCATACCCCAGAACCTCCCTCTCTCTTCTCTGACCCCCACCCCCATACCCCAGAACCTCCCTCTCTCTTCTCTGACCCCCATACACCAGAACCACCCTCTCTCTTCTCTGACCCCAACCCCCATACCCCAGAACCTCCCTCTCTCTCCTCTGACCCCAACCCCCATACCCCAGAACCTCCCTCTCTCTCCTCTGACCCCCACCCCCATACCCCAGAACCTCCCTCTCTCTCCTCTGACCCCCAACCCCCATACCCCAGAATCTCCCTCTCTCTTCTCTCACCCCCATACCCCAGAACCACCCTCTCTCTTCTCTGACCCCCACCCCCATACCCCAGAACCTCCCTCTCTCTTCTCTGACCCCCAACCCCAATACCCCAGAACCTCCCTCTCTCTTCTCTGACCCCCAACCCCAATACCCCAGAACCACCCTCTCTCTTCTCTGACCCCTAACCCCAATACCCCAGAACCACCCTCCCTCTCTCTTCTCTGAACCCCAACCCCAATAGCCCAGAACCTCCCTCCCTCCCTCTCTCTTCTCTGACCCCCAATACCCCAGAACCACCCTCCCTCTCTCTTCTCTCAACCCCAATACCCCAGAACCACCCTCCTTCTCTCTTCTCTGACCCCCAACCCCCATACCCCAGAACCACCCTCCCTCTCTCTTCTCTGACCCCCAACCCCAATACCCCAGAACCTCCCTCGCTCTTCTCTGACCCCCAACCCCAATACCCCAGAACCTCCCTCCCTCTCTCTTCTCTGACCCCCAACCCCAATACCCCAGAACCACCCTCCCTCTCTCTTCTCTGACCCCCAACCCAAATACCCCAGAACTCCCTCCCTCCCTCTCTTCTATGACCCCCAACCCCAATACCCCAGAACCTCCCTCCCTCTTCTATGACCCCCAACCCCAATACCCCAGAACCACCCTCCCTCTCTCTTCTCTGACCCCCAACCCCAATACCCCAGAACCACCCTCCCTCTCTCTTCTATGACCCCCAACCCCAATACCCCAGAACCTCCCTCCCTCTCTCTTCTATGACCCCCAACCCCAATACCCCAGAACTCCCTCTCTCTTCTATGACCCCTCATTTATCTGATGGTGTTTTATCATTTCTTTCATCCCCTCTTTTTGTTTTCTCTCTTTTTGTTACTGAAGTCTCCTCTCTCCCCTCTCCTCTCTCCCTCCCCTCCTCTCTCCCTCCCCTCTCCCCTCTCCCCTCTCCCCTCTCCTCTCTCCTCTCCCCTCCCCTCTCCCCTCTCCCCTCTCTCCTCTCTCCTCTCTCCGGCATCGTGATCCTCCTTACCTTATGGTCTTCCCCTTTTCAAGACTTTTTGCTCTTTTTCTCACTTCTTCCTTTTTCCTCCCTTACTTCATCAGTCCCTTCAAACATTCATCTGCTTTGTTTTTAATTCATCCTTCCCTCTGCTATCGCTCCATGTTTGTATTCATCCCTCTGTTCTCTCCCTGCATTTTGAGTTATGCTGTTACTTCTCCCCTCTCTTCTCTCTTCCCACTTCTCTCACTCCTTTTCCCCCCAGGCTCATCCCCTTCTCTCTGTCCCTCTCTTCCATTCCACTCTGCGCTCCTATTTGTTGATTAGACCTGGGTCCTTGTCTGTGATTGGCCGACAGGGTTCGAGGACATTATGCACGTTGCGGCGGCGGTGGGTGCGATGAGTCGCGGCCGGGAGGAAGTGGACGGGTTCAAAACAGGAAGCAGGAAGTACGTTTCTGTGTATTTTATTTTGGTTATTTAGAAATGTATCAGTTGTTTTTCTTAATTCAACGTACTGCTGATCTGTGTGATTCTTTGGTTGGTTGATTAATTATAACACCAGTTTGAATGAATAGTCAAGTGTACCAAATAGACAAATGACTTATATATTGTCTGAATGGCTTGTTCCTCTTTCTCCTGCTGTGTAAGAGTCACTCTAATGGTCTCCTCCTCTAGGATAGACAGACTGCTGTGTAAGAGTCACTCTAATGGCCTCCTCTCTCCTCTAGGATAGACAGACTGCTGTGTAATGGCCTCCTCTCTCCTCTAGGATAGACAGACTGCTGTGTAAGAGTCACTCTAATGGTCTCCTCTCTCCTCTAGGATAGACAGACTGCTGTGTAATGGCCTCCTCTCTCCTCTAGGATAGACAGACTGCTGTGTAATGGCCTCCTCTCTCCTCTAGGATAGACAGACTGCTGTGTAAGAGTCACACTAATGGCCTCCTCTCTCCTCTAGGATAGACAGACTGCTGTGTAATGGTCTCCTCTCCTCCTCTAGGATAGACAGACTGCTGTGTAAGAGTCACTCTAATGGCCTCCTCTCTCCTCTAGGATAGACAGACTGCTGTGTAAGAGTCACTCTAATGGCCTCCTCTCTCCTCTAGGATAGACAGACTGCTGTGTAATGGTCTCCTCTCCTCCTCTAGGATAGACAGACTGCTGTGTAAGAGTCACTCTAATGGCCTCCTCTCTCCTCTAGGATAGACAGACTGCTGTGTAATGGTCTCCTCTCTCCTCTAGGATAGACAGACTGCTGTGTAATGGTCTCCTCTCCTCCTCTAGGATAGACAGACTGCTGTGTAAGAGTCACTCTAATGGCCTCCTCTCTCCTCTAGGATAGACAGACTGCTGTGTAATGGCCTCCTCTCTCCTCTAGGATAGACAGACTGCTGTGTCTGGATGGAGGGGGCATTAAAGGCTTGGTTCTGATCCAGTTGTTAATCTCCCTGGAGAAAGAGGCAGGCAGGCCCATCAAGGAACTCTTTGACTGGGTTTCTGGGACCAGCACAGGGGGCATACTGGCCCTGGCTATCGTCCATGGTGAGATGTTACTGCGTGTGTATTATGAGTGTCTGTGTGCAGAGAAACTCATATGGTGTAATGTATGTGTTTTATATAGTTGATGTGGTCCTCAATAGTTTTAATGGAGTGTTTTTATTTTTCATACAAAGTTGTCCCTAACTTCTTAAAGAGCAGCCTTGAAGCGTAGACCCTTTCCACATTGAAGGTGTTTGTTTGTGAGATGCTGCCGTACCTTTCCAGGTACGGATATGGAGTAAATCTCCTCTCTCTCTTCTCTCTCTCCCCCCCCAGGTAAGGATATGGAGTATCTGCGATGCCTCTACTTCCGTATGAAGGAGCAGGTGTTCAAGGGGTCGCGACCCTACGAGTCGGCCCCTCTGGAGGACTTCCTGAAGAAAGAGTTTGGCGAGAACACCATGATGACAGACGTACGGCACCCCAGGTAACCATGGCAACACTCTGGCTTTGTCTGATTGGTCAATTCAGGGGGCTGCTGTAATACTAACACCATTTCATTAGTTTCAATTGTATTTTCAGTGTCTCTGAATGTAGGTTTTCTCTCATCCTGAGGTTTCCTTTGTCTCTCTAATATTGTCTCTGTGTTTCTCTGTCTCTGTGTGTGTGTTTCTCTGTCTCTCTGTGTGTGTCTCTCTGTCTCTGTGTGTGTGTGTCTCTCTGTCTCTGTGTGTGTGTCTCTCTGTCTCTGTGTGTGTCTCTCTGTCTCTCTGTGTGTGTGTCTCTCTGTCTCTGTGTGTGTGTCTCTCTGTCTGTGTGTGTGTGTCTCTCTGTCTCTGTGTGTGTCTCTCTGTCTCTGTGTGTGTGTGTCTCTCTCTGTCTCTGTGTGTGTGTGTTTCTCTCTCTCTGTGTGTGTGTGTTTCTCTCTGTCTCTGTGTGTGTGTATTTCTCTGTCTCTCTCCACAGGGTGATGGTAACCAGTGTGCTGGCAGACAGACATCCAGGAGAGCTCCATCTCTTTAGGAACTATGACCCCCCTTCCCTGCCCAGAGAACGCCCCTACGCTGGCACAGCCACCTTCCTTCCCCTCACCATACCACAAGGTAACAGAGTGGGGGGGGGCAGGTTGTGTTTGTGTTCTACCTCAGTGTGTGTGAAGTGATAATGGCCATGTACTGTTATAATCTGCAACCGGCACAGCCAGAAGAGGACTGACCCCTCAGGGCCTGGTTCCTCTCTAGGTCTCTTCCTAGGTTCCTGCCTTTCTAAGGAGTTGTTCCTAGCCACCGTGCTTCTACATCTGCATCTTCCTGTTTGGGATTTTAGGCTGGGTTTCTGTATAAACACGTGGTGACATCTGCTGATGTAGAAAGGGCTTTATAAATACATTTGATGGATAATGATCGCCCTGTGGTCTGAGTGTCGGTGGTGTTTGGAGTGTGTGTGTCAGGGCCAGCTGTGTTTCCATCTGGTGGTGGTATGAGTGTGTGTGTGTTGTTGTTTCAGGATGGGAGGATGAGGATGTGTTGATAGTTGGATACACTCGGGAACCTGCTAAAAAACGTAGGAAGGTGACCGACCAAGGTGTGTGTGTGTGTGTTATGGCTCTGTGTGTTATGGCTCTATGTGTGTTTGGTCTGTCTGTGTTTTTGATCTGTGTGTGTGTGTGATGCCTGTTCTCTCTGAGTAGAGGTGAAAAGGTCACAGTGAAGATGCTTGGTGAATCTGCTCTCACACCTCACCAATTTCACTTGAACTTTTTTCATCATCGATCATGATTTTGTCTGATTGATTGGTTGACTTGATGCTTAGCCCCAATCCTCTTGGCCTATCAGAGCAGGTTGTGTGGAGAGCCGCCCGTTCCAGTGGCGCCGCCCCCACCTACTTCCGACCAATGGGGCGGTTTCTGGACGGAGGGTTGCTGGCCAATAACCCGACACTGGATGCCATGACTGAGATCCACCAATACAACAAATCCCTGAAAGCAGAGGTGTGACTCTAAGACGTTTCATCTGAAATGTTCCTTTTGTACTGACTCGTCTGTTTAACATCTCTGTCTCTCTCTCTCTCTGTTTATTTTGAATGTAGGGGCGTGGCCTGGAGGTGCAGCGTCTAGGTGTGGTGGTTTCTTTAGGGACAGGTAGAGCTTTATATTGGTATATTATAATATGTAGAGATCATATGGATGTGTATATTATTATATTGGGACAGGTAAGAGCTTTATATTGGTATATTATAATATGTACAGATCATATGGATGTGTATATTATTTATTGGGACAGGTAGAGCTTTATATTGGTATATTATAATATGTACAGATCATATGGATGTGTATATTTATTGGGACAGGTAAGAGCTTTATATAGGTATATTATAATATGTACAGATCATATGGATGTGTATATTTATTGGGACAGGTAAGAGCTTTATATTGGTATATTATAATATGTAGAGATCATATGGATGTGTATATTTATTGGGACAGGTAAGAGCTTTATATTGGTATATTATAATATGTAGAGATCATATGGATGTGTATATTATTATTATATTGGGACAGGTAAGAGCTTTATATTGGTATATTATAATATGTAGAGATCATATGGATGTATATATTTATTGGGACAGGTAGAGCTTTATATTGGTATATTATAATATGTAGAGATCATATGGATGTGTATATTATTATATTGGGACAGGTAGAGCTTTATATTAGTATATTATAATATGTAGAGATCATATGGATGTGTATATTTATTGGGACAGGTAGAGCTTTATATTGGTATATTATAATATGTAGAGATCATATGGATGTGTATATTTATTGGGACAGGTAGAGCTTTATATTGATATAATATGTACAGATCATATTGATGTGTATATTATTATATTGGGACAGGTAAGCCTCCCCAGGTAGTGGTGAACTCTGTAGACGTGTTCAGACCCTCCAACCCTCTGGAACTGGCCAAGAGCTTCGTAGGCGCCAAGGAGCTGGGCAAGATGCTGGTGGACTGCGTGAGTTGGTTTAACGATTGGCTGATTTATTGAGTGACCCTTTATCCTGCATAGTTAAATGTTTGAATTAGTGAAACGTAGGTGACACTAATAGTTGATAGTAATTCACATTTTAAAAATCTTCATTTTCATTCAACATTTCCGCTCTGAAACCAATGTCCTAGTAGTCCCTGTTTGAAGAGGTCCCTGTGTTATTACTCATCTGCAACACACTGATCTCCTCTGTCTCTCTCTCTCTCCTTCCTTCTGTCTGTCAGTGTACAGACTCTGATGGTTGTGCTGTGGACAGGGCCCGGTCCTGGTGTGAGATGACTGATACTGTCTACCACAGGTCAGTCTGACACTAACCTCATCATACTGACACTGTCTACCACAGGTCAGTCTGACACTAACCTCATCATACTGATACTGTCTACCACAGGTCAGTCTGACACTAACCTCATCATACTGATACTACTGGTCATATGGCACATTGAATCCCATTCATATACATGGGGTGGACAACACATTAAGAACACCTGCTCGTTCCATGACGTAGACTGACCAGGTGAATCCAGGTGAAAGCTGTGATCCCTTATTGATGTCCCTTGTTAAATCCACTTCAATCAGTGTAGATGAAGGGGAGGAGTCAGGTTAAAGATGAAGGGGAGGAGACAGGTTATAGATGAAGGGGAGGACACAGGTTATAGATGAAGGGGAGGAGACAGGTTATAGATGAAGGGGAGGAGACAGGTTATAGATGAAGGGGAGGAGACAGGTTAAAGATGAAGGGGAGGAGACAGGTTAAAGATGAAGGGGAGGAGACAGGTTAAAGATGAAGGGGAGGAGTCAGGTTAAATATGAAGGGGAGGAGTCAGGTTAAAGAAGGATGTTTAAGCTTTGAGACATGGGTTGTGTATGTGTGCCATTCAGAGGGTGAATGGACAAGACAAACGATTTAAGTGCCTTTGAATGGGGTAGAGTATGAGGTGCCAGGCACACTGGTTTGTGTCAAGAACTACAACGCTGCTGGGTTTTTCACTCAACAGTTTCCCGTGTGTATCAAGAATGGTCCACCACCCAAAGGACATCCAGCCAACTTGACACAACTGTGGGAAGCATTGGAGTCAACATGGGCCAGCATCCCTGTGGAATGCTTTCAACACCTTGTAGAGTCCATGTCCTGATGAACTGAGGCTGTTCTGAGGGTTAAAGGGGGAGGAACAACTCAATATTAGGAAGGTGTTCCTGATGGTTTGTCCACTGTGTCTCTGTACATTGGAAATGGAACGTTTTAACCCTTTGCACTCGGACCCATAAACGTGTTGAAAATGGTAGATTTGGGCTCTAATAAGCACCTAAATTGGAACTTAGTGGCTGTACAGTGACATGATATACATGAGGTCAGAGCTCAGGGTCTGTTTCACAGCTCTGTGTGGGTTTGGCTGACAGATGTTCTGATCTTCAGCACCACGCGCAGCAACAAGCTGCCCCCATCCCTCCCGCTAGTGAGGCGACGTTTGCAAATGTTTTGTCTTGGTGAGGGGAACCGCTGTGAAGGAAGATGACCGGATGTGTTTTGAAAGACGGAGCCCTTGAGGATTGTAATAAATGTCATACAAGCAGGCAGACACCTGTGAGTGTAAATGTGCACTTCTCATCTCCAAATCACCATGGCGTTTCCAGTGACAGTGTTTTTATGATCACGGTCTGTTCAGGTCCAAGATGACATGGCGTCATACCCTGGGAGGTTCTGAACACAATCAGCCTGTGTTTGTCTGTTGTTCAGTTCCAAGATGACATGGCGTCATACCCTGGGAGGTTCTGAACACAATCAGCCTGTGTTTGTCTGTTGTTCAGGTCCAAGATGACATGGCGTCATACCCTGGGAGGTTCTGAACACAATCAGCCTGTGTTTGTCTGTTGTTCAGGTCCAAGATGACATGGCGTCATACCCTGGGAGGTTCTGAACACAATCAGCCTGTGTTTGTCTGTTGTTCAGTTCCAAGATGACATGGCGTCATACCCTGGGAGGTTCTGAACACAATCAGCCTGTGTTTGTCTGTTGTTCAGTTCCAAGATGACATGGCGTCATACCCTGGGAGGTTCTGAACACAATCAGCCTGTGTTTGTCTGTTGTTCAGTTCCAAGATGACATGGCGTCATACCCTGGGAGGTTCTGAACACAATCAGCCTGTGTTTGTCTGTTGTTCAGTTCCAAGATGACATGGCGTCATACCCTGGGAGGTTCTGAACACAATCAGCCTGTGTTTGTCTGTTGTTCAGTTCCAAGATGACATGGCGTCATACCCTGGGAGGTTCTGAACACAATCAGCCTGTGTTTGTCTGTTGTTCAGGTCCAAGATGACATGGCGTCATACCCTGGGAGGTTCTGAACACAATCAGCCTGTGTTTGTCTGTTGTTCAGGTCCAAGATGACATGGCGTCATACCCTGGGAGGTTCTGAACACAATCAGCCTGTGTTTGTCTGTTGTTCAGTTCCAAGATGACATGGCGTCATACCCTGGGAGGTTCTGAACACAATCAGCCTGTGTTTGTCTGTTGTTCAGTTCCAAGATGACATGGCGTCATACCCTGGGAGGTTCTGAACACAATCAGCCTGTGTTTGTCTGTTGTTCAGTTCCAAGATGACATGGCGTCATACCCTGGGAGGTTCTGAACACAATCAGCCTGTGTTTGTCTGTTGTTCAGTTCCAAGATGACATGGCGTCATACCCTGGGAGGTTCTGAACACAATCAGCCTGTGTTTGTCTGTTGTTCAGGTCCAAGATGACATGGCGTCATACCCTGGGAGGTTCTGAACACAATCAGCCTGTGTTTGTCTGTTGTTCAGTTCCAAGATGACATGGCGTCATACCCTGGGAGGTTCTGAACACAATCAGCCTGTGTTTGTCTGTTGTTCAGGTCCAAGATGACATGGCGTCATACCCTGGGAGGTTCTGAACACAATCAGCCTGTGTTTGTCTGTTGTTCAGTTCCAAGATGACATGGCGTCATACCCTGGGAGGTTCTGAACACAATCAGCCTGTGTTTGTTTGTTGTGAAGGAAATTTGGCGCGGCACACGCACCTGAATGCACTCAGGACTCCTTTCTATGGGCACCTACGTTACAATCTGTTTGCCTTGTGAAACCCTGTAAGATCCTATTTTTACATGTTGGTAATGGAACAAGCTGTCACATGATGCCCACCTGACACAAATTGCAATTTATAACGGACCTGTTTTTGTATTGTGTGAACGGCAACAGTAATTGTGTAATTGCAGGGTTGTGTTCCAAACAAATCAACTACAAGTGTGCTTGATCAGGTTCCTCAACGGCACAGCTAGGAGAGCTCCAAACAACACCTTATAGTTGAAACTGTTCTCACACTGGAGAGGTGTGTCTCCTCTTGGAGACACCAGTTGGTCCTCACTGAAACTCTTGTCATTGTTTTGTGTCTTATGTTGCACCTCCCCCACGTTTTCCAGGAATATTCTCATGTTACTGAATGTATCCGGAGTATTTTCAGTTTTCGAAGTCAACAAATGCAGCGAGAAGAACAGTAAATGTAAAATGCACATAAAGTCAAGTGTTGTCAGGTGATCTGTTGTCCTCACCTTCAGTCTAATCATTTCCCCATTATCTCCAAAACTGTTCCCTTTCCATTGCTACAGTGGTTATGCATTTCATATTTATTCTTTATCCCATAAAGGCCAATTCCCACAAGTGTAAAGGGTTAAAAACATTCTGTGTGACACTGTGCTCTTGTTGAACTAGCCTGCTCTCTCCTCCCATCCCCCCCAGACTGAGCCCCCAGCTCTCCCAGGAGGTGATGCTGGATGAGGTGAGTGACGCCGTGCTGGTGGACATGCTGTGGGAGACCCAGATGTACCTCTACGAACAGAGGGAGAACGTCCAACTCCTGGCACAGCAACTACTCAACGGCTACTGAGGAGAGGCAGAGGCAGGGATGGGAGCATGCTATGGGAATCCCAGATGTACCTCTATGAACAGAGGCACTACAGGAGTTTGTTCATTACGCCAATTCTGTGGCAAAACGTTTCGTCAACAGAAGCAAATGGAAGGAAACAGGGAGTGACCTACCAATACCTACCTACCAATTTGTACAGTAGAAACTAATTTTCTATTGGGGTGTAATCATTGTGTAGATGAAAAATGTACTTGAAAAAGCTCAGAGCAAATGTCCATCACCTGATGGTTTGTCAGAGAGGTAGAGAGAGACACACAGAGAGGGGAAGAGGTAGATAGATACACACAGAGAGGGGAAGAGGTAGATAGATACACACAGAGAGGGGAAGAGGTAGATGGATACACACAGAGAGGGGAAGAGGTAGATGGATACACACAGAGAGGGGAAGAGGTAGATAGATACACACAGAGAGGGGAAGAGGTAGATGGATACACACAGAGAGGGGAAGAGGTAGATGGATACACACAGAGAGGGGAAGAGGTAGAGAGATACACACAGAGAGGGGAAGAGGTAGAGAGATACACACAGAGAGGGGAAGAGGTAGAGAGAGACACAGAGAGGGGAAGAGGTAGAGAGATACACACAGAGAGGGGGAGAGGTAGAGAGAGACACAGAGAGGGGAAGAGGTAGAGAGAGACACAGAGAGGGGAAGAGGTAGAGAGATACACACAGAGAGGGGGAGATAAAAGAAGAGTGACGTTTCTTCTCTTTCAATAAGTCAGTCTAAAACCTGGGGAAAGGAAGATTCAGCTTTGCACAACAGTCCTGAGACTGACACAGTTACAAATTATATAAAAAATAAAAATCAGAAACATTTATACTGGAAAAAGATAAGAAATAGAGGATTACAGTTTGTACAATTGACCTCTTCTTGACATATCCTGAAGTTGTATTTATTTATTGAGCTAATCTAAATCCTTCAAATAATCAGATTTACATTCAATAAAACAAATGCAGCCATGTGAATGATGTGAATGACTGTTTTGCATCATTATTACCACATACTACACCCATAATCCCTCAAACCGACATCCCCATTCAAGTCAACGATGCCTTAATGGGAGGGCTGGCGGGCCATTCTCAACCTGTTCAATAAGAAACTCTTGTTTTCGTTGCAACATGCTCTACTATGATTTGCTACGGTGTGCACTAATGAATACGACCCGGGTCTATCTCTTGTAACTACTTTTGTCCTATCATGTCTGCCGCCTTGCAGTCTTAACTCATCTCAATGGGTTGTGATACTATCTATCTGCACTATTTGTCTGTGTCTGAAATGGCGCCCTGGTCAAAAGTAAGTCTACCTCGTGAATAGGATGGTATTCAGACTCAAGACTTTCAGTTTTTAACTGAACTCTTCCACTTGTTTGTATTAATATCCTATGTACGGTTGTGTATCGGCTTTATTATTGATGATGAAGTGGATATATGAATAAAATAGTAACCTATGGAACTGAATCATTGATTTTTTTATTGTGTAATTACTGTGCAATTAATTAGGTAAGGACCATTTTAAAACGTCATTTCTAAGTAACAACTTGTTAAACACAGGGCTGTAAAATAAAAGGTGTCCTATCTCTGTTGCTATGCCTACAGGTAGTGTGATGTTTTTCTACATTTTGAGGTATAGTTTTTTAGTTTCGTCTTTACCTTATGCACAGGAAATGTGTCCTACAAGTGTATTTTTTATTATTACCGTAATCTAATGCTACATGTAGTGCTCCGAGTGTGAGCCTACCTACCTACGTCCCTCCCTGTGGTGGTGGCTGAGTTGGAACAGGGGATGTTTCCATCCTTTCACTCTGATCCATCCATCTATAATTCAGCTGACCCGGCCGTATCGGTGTCTCTTTCTTTCTTTCCCTCTGTAAAATTGGCGTATGATGCAGGGATGAAGAGGCTGATTAACGAATGGGAGAAAGAGGGAGCGAGAGAAAGGAGCTATCACAACAGGTTGTTGTTGGTGGCAGAAAGAACAAGGGAACAACGAGGCAGAAGGAGGAGTGGGTTAATAGCCAAGGTGACTTTCACTATCAAAAGAAAAGAAGCCTGAATACGCTGATTAGTACCTAGCTAGCCTACTACCAACTAAATTGTTTTATTTCTTAACTTTCAACTAGTACTCTGGAGTGTAAAGACAAGAGTTTATTCATGTATGTAAAATCCTAATTATTCCGTTTTTGTTTTGTGGAAATCGAAGCGGTTACTATGTCGGGGGCGAACAGTGATCAGTTACATAGGTTTACATTGTCTGTGTACGCGGTAAGTATATATTTTATGGTAGGCTAATACTATGGGGTTAGATTATTGAAATGTTGTAAATAGAGTATTGGCAGTAATCTACCCCCATCTTTCACACTCCAATAATACTCTAAATGTGGGTGTATTGGGGGAAAAATGTACAAAAACTTTTCAAAAAACATTTTACTGGGTGGTTCGAGCACTGAATTCTGATTGGCTGACAGCCGTTGTATATCAGTCCATATACCAGGATATGACAACTTTTTTATTTCTACTGCTCTAATTACGTTAGTAACCAGTTTATAATAGCAGTAAGGCACCTTGGGGTTTGTGAGCATTTCGCTACACTCGCATTAACATCTGCTAACCATGTGTATGTGTGACAAATAAAAATTTGATTTGTGATACAGTGGGCTCCAAAATTACTGGCACCCCTGACTGGCAATGCACAAACAATGCTTAAACAAATATAAACAATATAATTATAGCGATAAACTCAAAATACCAACATGTGAGAAATACTGTACTTTATTAATGTTTCAATGGAACCCACCAAAATAATTTATTGATTTAATTAAAAATCAATGTCCTCCAAATCAAGGTTTCACAATTAATGGCACCCTTAAAGATTGTTGTAAGTAACATCAACCAAAATTAAACCACAAATTAAATTCCACTTATTTAAGTGATGTTTTGGGGCTGTTTTAATTCCAGTGGTCCAGGGGCACTGGTTAAGATTGATGGCATAATGAATTCCGCCAAGTATCAGGCAATTTTGGCTGACAATCTGGTTGCCTCTGCCAGAAGGCTGGGACTTGGCCATAGATGGACTTTCCAACAAGACAATTACCTGAAACATTCCTCAAGATCCACACAGAAATGGTTCTGTGACAACGAAGTCAATGTTCTGCCAGGGCCATCTCAGTCGCCGGACCTCAATCCAATCTAAACCCTGTGGGCTGAGTGGAACAGGGCAGTTGATAAGCGCAAACCCAAGAATGTGAAGGATCTTGAAAGGATCTGCATAGAGGAATGGTCCAAAATCCCTCCAGATGTGTTCCTTAACCTTGTCAAACATGACAGGAAAAGACTTATCCTTGCCAGAGGTGGTGGCGCTAAGTACTAAATGAGGAGTGCCAATAATTATGAAACCTTGATTTTGGTCAAATGTATTTTGTGTTAAATAATTGTTTGATTTTTGTTGGTTCCATTGAAACATTAATAAAGCACAGTATTTCTCACATGTTGGTATTTTGAGTTTATCTCTATAATGATATTATTTATATTTTTAAAAGTATTGTTTGTGCATTGCCAGTCAGGGGTGCCAGTCATTTTGGAGCCCACTGTATATGACCAATATACCACGGCTAAGGGCTGTATCCAGCCACTCCACATTGCGTCGAGCTAAGAACAGCACTTAGCCGTGGTATATCGGCCATATACCACACCCCTTTGGGCCTTATTGATTAAATATACAACCACTTGTAAGCCCTACTAAACACAAGGCATTTAGTTTTGGCCATTATTCAATGTTTGTTTGTTCTGTGTTCTCTTCCATAGAACCTGATGGAACAGTTCAACCCAGGCCTACAGACGCTAGTTACATTAGGAAACAGCTATGTCAAGGCTTTCCAAGGTGTGTGTGTATATGAGTGAGTGTGTGTGAAAGTTAATACATAAGTATGCATTTGTGTCATTGTGTGTGTGGGGGTCATCCCCCTGACAAGTTCCCTAGACCTAGTTGGGCTAACATGATGTCAGCGTCCTTCCTCTGACAAGTTCCCTAGACCTAGTTGGGCTAACATGATGTCAGCGTCCTTCCTCTGACAAGTTCCCTAGACCTAGTTGGGCTTACATGATGTCAGCGTCCTTCCTCTGACAAGTTCCCTAGACCTAGTTGGGCTAACATGATGTCAGCGTCCTTCCTCTGACTGATATAAACAGTACAAGGCATCTATCACAGGTCAGATAGTTAGCAGGTAGATTTAACATGGTAAAGACAGGCGTTAGCAGGTAGTTGTAACATGGTAAAGCCAGGCCTGTTTCCCATAGAGGTAGAAGATAGCAGGTCAGCTAGTTAGGTCAGCTAACATGGTAAACAGATGCCTGTTGCCCATAGATGTATAAAGAGGGCCCATCTTTGTATCTGTGCCATGATGGCTTCTGTGACTTTAAAATGGTGGAAACCTTCATTGGCAATGTCTACGCTAAAACAGCTGCTATCGATCCAGAGCCATCCTTCCACCTCTATGGATGTTACCTAACCACTGGGCTATTTATGGACCCAGTCTTACCTGTATCAGGTGTCAATCACCACAGGTGTTTTACTTATTGGGTAAATTGTTTGGGACAGTTAAGATATGATTACAAGGTTTGGTTTGTGTCATTATTGGGCTTGTGAGTTAATAGCTATAATGCTAAAAGGTATGTGTGTGTGTGTGTGTGTGTTGCAGCCTTGGCTGTTACCAGTGAGGCCTACTTTAGTGCTGTAGCGAAGATGGGAGAACAGGCCCTTCACACACTCTCCTCTCGCTCACTTGGTAAGTGTGTGTGTGTATGTCTGTCTACTGTATTGTACCATAGAACCAGCTACAATGGGCCAAGCACAGACTGGGGCTATTTTAAAGGTGGACTCAGCGATATGACCTAGATGCAGAAAGTCAATAGCATAGTGGGTCAATTTCTGCAACAACTAAGAACTTCTCCTCTGTTTGGTGCCCTGGCTACCACGCGGTGAACAGTGTGATGTGAACCTGTGCACATGCGCAGATACTGTGTGACTGTGAGAGCAAAGTCTTGCATCTTGCTCATCTCAATATCTGTGGTGCTGCTCGCGACAATGTCATTTTGCTGAGTCTATCTTTAACTTCCTTCTTAGCGTCTTTGAGTAACTTTGAGGTTGTTGTGGCAGGCGGTGTGGATGACTGCCAAGAAATAGCAATAAGAACAGAGTTTACTGAGAGGTAAGGGTGGAATGATCAAACACACACACACACACACACACACACACACAGTAGGCCAGCTAATGAATTGAGTGCGGCTGAAAGACTGTCATCTATAATTCAAAGCAGCTACCTGATCCTCTCTTCATGGTCACACTGCTGCGCTGACCTTCTCACTTGGCTGACCTGCTGTAGCTACACTGTCATGCTAGCCTAGCTCTGACGCACGGCCCCATTCGTTCCCCATGAGATGCTATTGTCAGCGCTAATAAGGCTAGGTTGCTAGCTCTGACGCACGGCCCCATTCGTTCCCCATGAGATGCTATTGTCAGTGCTAATAAGGCTAGGTTGCTAGCTCTGACGCACGGCCCCATTCGTTCCCCATGAGATGCTATTGTCAGTGCTAATAAGGCTAGGTTGCTAGCTCTGACGCACGGCCCCATTCGTTCCCCATGAGATGCTATTGTCAGTGCTAATAAGGCTAGGTTGCTAGCTCTGACGCACGGCCCCATTCGTTCCCCATGAGATGCTATTGTCAGTGCTAATAAGGCTAGGTTGCTAGCTCTGACGCACGGCCCCATTCGTTCCCCATGAGATGCTATTGTCAGTGCTAATAAGGCTAGGTTGCTAGCTCTGATGCACGGCCCCATTCATTCCCTATGAGATGCTATTGTCATTGCTAATTGGTGATACTAATGTGTGTATGTATGATCCACAGGAGATGTCCTGGTACAGATATCTGAGACGCAGAGAAGACTCACAGCTGAGATGGAGGGAGTGGTCAGTATCTGTTTTATCTATGTCTGTATGTTCCTGATCCTATTTAGTGTCTTTATACCACCTATTTATCTATGTTTATTTACAATATGTCCACCCCACTGTTTCCATCCACAGCATGTGTGTGGACACTGCCATAGAGTGTAACATTGTTTTTCTCCCCCCCTCAGGGTGTAACGTTGTAATTCTTCCCCTTCAGATTCGATGGTTCCAGGTAGAAGTTTTACAGGCCATGGAGAAGAATGTCAAGTTGGATGAAGAGTACATTGACGTGAGTATCTGGCGTGTGTGTATGTGTGTGTGTGTGTGTGTGTGTGTGTGTGTGTGTGTGTGTACTAACACATACTCCTGTATCTCTTCCACAGGGCAGTCGCAGGGTGTATGAGCTGGAGGTGAGGAACCAGGCAGAAGCTCTGGAGAGACAGCTGAGAAGAGGAGCCTTCAGAGACTCACTGGTACACACACACACATACACACACACACACACACACACACACACACACACACACACACACACACACACAGAACAACATCATGTGGACACTCTTACTGACACTTGTGGCTGCTTCGCCTGATGTATTGTCCTATATTTTTATTTTTAATCCCAGCCCCCATTCCCACAGGAGGTATTTTTGCCTTTTGGCAGGCCGTCATTGTAAATAAGAACTGACTTGCCTAGTTAAATACATAAAATAATAAAGACACACACACCCACCCTCCTTCTTACAGTTAAATCAGACACTGTCCAACACTACCACATTCCATACAGTAATGGTGTGTTTGTGTGTGTGTGTGTGTGTGTTCTCTAGGAGCACAGTGAGTACATGCAGTACCTGAGACAGAGTCAACATGACATTATGAAGGAGGAGGAGAGGAGGTCAGTCTTTACCATTATTAATACATTACCAACACAATTACTATTAGAACCATTATTAATACATTACCAACACAATTACTATTAGAACCGTTATTATGATGATGGATATGATGACGGTTGTTATTTGTAGGTATCGCTTCCTGGCAGAGAAACACTGCGGACTGACACAGTCACTGCTCTTCCTCATCAACAAGGTACACACACACACACACACACACACAGACATGTTTATGTCACAAACGGGGACGTCAGAAACCTTTACAAACACACGCAGGTAGTGTTCTGAAATGTCCCCATCTCTCCCCCAGACAGGGGCTTCCCTACAGCAGAAGGCTGATGGATGGAAGGAGAAAGTGAACGAGACACGAGGCTCCAGACCCCGTAGCCCCACCCACCCTGACCAGGAGGAACAGGTTAGAGACCCCGTAGCCCCACCCACCCTGACCAGGAGGAACAGGTTAGAGACCCCGTAGCCCCACCCACCCTGACCAGGAGGAACAGGTTAGAGGCCCCGTAGCCCCACCCACCCTGACCAGGAGGAACAGGTTAGAGACCCCGTAGCCCCACCCACCCTGACCAGGAGGAACAGGTTAGAGACCCCGTAGCCCCACCCACCCTGACCAGGAGGAACAGGTTAGAGACCCCGTAGCCCCACCCACCCTGACCAGGAGGAACAGGTTAGAGACCCCGTAGCCCCACCCACCCTGACCAGGAGGAACAGGTTAGAGACCCCGTAGCCCCACCCACCCTGACCAGGAGGAACAGGTTAGAGACCCCGTAGCCCCACCCACCCTGACCAGGAGGAACAGGTTAGAGACCCCGTAGCCCCACCCACCCTGACCAGGAGGAACAGGTTAGAGACCCCGTAGCCCCACCCACCCTGACCAGGAGGAACAGGTTAGAGACCCTGTAGCCCCACCCACCCTGACCAGGAGGAACAGGTTAGAGACCCCGTAGCCCCACCCACCCTGACCAGGAGGAACAGGTTAGAGACCCCGTAGCCCCACCCACCCTGACCAGGAGGAACAGGTTAGAGACCCCGTAGTCCCACCCACCCTGACCAGGAGGAACAGGTTAGAGACCCCGTAGCCCCACCCACCCTGACCAGGAGGAACAGGTTAGAGACCCCGTAGCCCCACCCACCCTGACCAGGAGGAACAGGTTAGAGACCCCGTAGCCCCACCCACCCTGACCAGGAGGAACAGCTTAGAGACCCCGTAGCCCCACCCACCCTGACCAGGAGGAACAGGTTAGAGACCCCGTAGCCCCACCCACCCTGACCAGGAGGAACAGGTTAGAGACCCCGTAGCCCCACCCACCCTGACCAGGAGGAACAGGTTAGAGACCCCGTAGCCCCACCCACCCTGACCAGGAGGAACAGGTTAGAGACCCCGTAGCCCCACCCAACCTGACCAGGAGGAACAGGTTAGAGACCCCGTAGCCCCACCCACCCTGACCAGGAGGAACAGGTTAGAGACCCCGTAGCCCCACCCACCCTGGCCAGGAGGAACAGGTTAGAGACCCCGTAGCCCCACCCACCCTGACCAGGAGGAACAGGTTAGAGATCCTGTAGCCCTCCCCACCCTGACCAGGAGGAACAAGTTAGAGACAAGTATTCCACCCAACCAATCAACCTTCCCCTGTCTCCCTCTCTCCTCAGCTGTGTGGCTCAGTGAGCTCTCTGCTGCAGACAGTAGATGAGGACAGAGACATGTCTTGGGCCAGGAGAGAACAGCAGGCCCTGGGGAGAGTGCCCTCTAGAGGTGTGATGACTACACTGCACCCCCAAAGAACAGGGTTATATTTAGTCAATCAGCTACACTACTCACGTGTGTTATTGTATTCATTTAATGCATAGCAGGGAAATATTTTGGTTGATACCGTGGGGATTTTTCATTGGATAAACTTTTCTCCATCCGTCTCTCTTTCTTCTCCTTCCCCATCACCCTCTCTACCCCCTTCCTCCCCCAGCCCCGTCCCCCCTCCACAGCCGATCCCGCTCCTCCTCAGTGGGTGAGTCTCTGGGTCTGGGTGGGGGTAGGACCATGAGAGCCCTGGTGTCCCACCCACCCTCCTCCAACCCCAAACTGCTACCCTTCACCCGGGGAGAGATGGTCACTGTGTTGGTCCAGGAGCCGAGGAATGGGTGGCTGTATGGGAGAACGGAAAGCAGCCTACGGTAGGTGACAGTGGATAACAGACTATGGTAGGGGTCAGTGGATAACAGACTATGATAGGGGTCAGTAGATAACAGACTATGATAGGGGTCAGTAGATAACAGTCTGTGATAGGGGTCAGTAGATAACAGTCTGTGATAGGGGTCAGTAGATAAGACTATGATAGGGGTCAGTTACTCTCTACAATAGATAGCAGACTATGATAGGGGTCAGTAGATAGCAGACTATGGTAGGGGTCAGTAGATAACAGACTATGATAGGGGTCAGTAGATAACAGACTATGATAGGGGTCAGTTACTCTCTACAATAGATAACAGACTATGGTAGGGGTCAGTAGATAACAGACTATGATAGGGGTCAGTAGATAGCAGACTATGATAGGGGTCAGTAGAGAGCAGACTATGATAGGGGTCAGTTACTCTCTACAATAGATAACAGACTATGATAGGGGTCAGTTACTCTCTACAGTAGATAACAGACTATGATATGGGTCAGTTACTCTCTACAGTAGATAACATACTATGATAGGGGTCAGTGGATAGCAGACTATGATAGGGGTCAGTAGATAACAGACTATGATAGGGGTCAGTGGATAACAGCAAGGACCATTATGATTAATTCCTTTGTTTGTCTGTTTGTTTGTTCCTTTATCCATCCATCATTCATTCATTCCTATGTGGCTGGCTGGCTGGCTGGCTGGCTGGCTGGCTGGCTGGCTGGCTGGCTGGCTGGGAAAACAGTGGACTTTATCTAGGAACTTGTCTGTTCCAGTATTTAGGCCATTGTTGTGTTTGCTAATATTCCTCTGGTCTCTGTTGTTCCAACAGCCAGGGCTGGTTCCCAGCAGCTTATGTTTCTTCTATTGAGGAGTTCTCTAACCTTTTGGGGTCCAGGTATGTCAATCAATCAATCAATCAATCAATCAATCAATCAATCAATATGATCATATCTGACATTTGACCCTCCAGTGGCACTTCCTTGAGGAGCCACAGCATGAACAACCTATTGGATCCCTCTGACACCTCCATGGGCCAATCAGAAAAGGCCTACGGTGATGTTGCGCCCCCTACCACACCCACTCGCAGGGCCTCCGTCGACTTCCGACCAATCTCTCCCCTCCCTGAGAGGAGGGCGGAGCCAGAGATTGTGACGAGAACAAATAGCCTGAAAGGCTACAACGAGCTCCCGCCCCCTCCTCCTCCGCCCCCGCCACCCCCTCACCCAACAACAATGTTCCGGAGGGGGTCAGCTGACTTTCGACCAATCCAGCTTACTTTCCCGGAGAGGACAGCAGAATCATTATCACCCCTTGGAGCTTCTGGAGAAAACCTACTCTTTCCCAGGTAGGTGTGTGTGTCAGTGTGTGTGTGTGTGTGTGTGTGCCTGCTGTGATGTTTGTAATTCGTGTTGAGTGCTAGTCCTTTACATGTCACCTGATCTGTTGCAGGGGAACCAATCCCTTTGCGACAGTGAAGCTTAAACCAACAACCACCAATGACAGATCAGCACCGAGGACCCACTGACCAATCAGCACAGAGATGTCGACGTCAAGAAAAGCTGACGTCCTTGAGTTTGACATTGAGTCTATTTTTAGAGAAATTATGTAGATCGTCTAATCGTGTAAAAATATATATTTATTTATTTGTACTATTATGCGATTTAAGAATAGCACTTTGTCACATTGTTTGTGTGTTTCGATAGATTTTCCAATGGTTTACTAATTGTTCGATCTAGGATGCTTTTATTGTGAAATAGATACTTTAATTTTGAAAATATCTAAATGAATCTTCTCATTTGTGCATCCCTTGTTCTACAGTATATTAGTGTCCAGTCTAGTTTATATTAAATCATTAAATAATAACAAATAAAATAGTCATTTTACTCAAGGTGTTTTATTTCTTAGTATTTCTTATTTTGAATCATTTCTCTCTCTTCACCACTCTACCTCTTTATTTATACATCTCATCACCCGACGAGAGAGGAAGGAGGAAATGAGGGAGGGAGGAAAGGAAGGAGGGTACAAGTATATGTGAGGTGGAAAAAATAAAGAATGAGAGACACAGGTTGTATGGGTTCAGTCCCCAAAAAATGGCACTCTATTAAAAATAGCTCCCTATTCCCTTTCGGCACCCTCTGGAAGTAGTGCACTATAAAGGGATTAGGGTGCCATTTGGGTAAGGTGACATAGGGTCCATAGACGGCTAGAGAGGAAAGGGAAGGTGTCTGGTACATTATATCTACAGGAAAGGTTTTCTTTTAAAATGAGACAGTCATGAGGTTTTCAAATCAAAACAGGACATATATACAGTATGTTGGTGCGGTAGAAAAACATACAAATAAATACAGTAGTGCTTGTTGGGGAGTCCCCTCTCTGCCTCCCCCTGGTGGACGTCTCTGGTACTGTTTCTGGTTAGAGAGACTGGGCCTGCGTGGTGCGGAGTAGTGTGAAGTAGCCTTGACGCTGATCTTGGGTCAGTTGGCATTTTTCCCCGACTAATGGTTAAGGTTGGGAGGATTGGAGAAGGTGATCCTAGATCTGTGTGGAGGAGAAACTTCACCTTGGACTAGATGGTGCTTTTTGGGTGATGGGGGGGTGGGGGGGGGGGGGGGGGACTAGAGGTGCTCTTTACACCTCATGGACCAAGACTTCAAACTCTGGAAAAGAGAAGAAGAGGAGGACATTAAGATCCTCTGGGAGTCAGGATTTCATTCCGTTATCATCCTACCACCTCTCTCACCGTCGATGCCGATCTTTCCATCTCCGTCCTTGTCGGCGGCGTTAAGGAAGGCTTTGGTCTCGGCGTCGGTCAGGTCTCTGCCGTCCTCAGCGAAACTCTTCAGCACAAACCTGAGGTAGAAGAGAGTTCAAAGGTTAGGGGTCAAGATTAAGGAGCTGCGTGTGTGTGTGTGTCTGCTGTTCTCAGCAAAACACTTCAGTACGAACCTGAGGTCAGAGATTTATAGCGTGAAGAAAAAATGTATTAAGCTAGGACTGCAAAATCCTGTTTCCTTTCCCCACAATTTCTAGGTTTTCCAGATATCATGTTTGGGCGATTCCTGGATTTACTGCTTATCATGACGCCAGGGATCTTCTAATCAGGATTTCTGGAACACCTTGGCATTTTGGCCAAGTTATCGCAATTTCCCAACCCTGTATTGGGCATGCGTTCTAAATGGTATGCAAGCTTGTAAATGGGAAAATAGCCACACATTCACATCTGATGAATATGTGTGTGTGCACCTGTCCATGTGCGTATTTGGTATGAGTCTATGTGTGTGTGTGTGTGTATCCTTCTATGTGTATCTCTCTTCCTCTTACTTGAGCTCCTCCTCCTCAATGAATCCACTCTGGTCAGCATCAATAGCCTGGAACACCTTCTTGACATTGTCAGGAGTCATGGCCTTCAGGCCCACTAGAGCAAAGAACTTCTTATGGTCGAAGGAACCCTCCGCTGGATGGACGGACGGACCGACCGACGACCGGACACACACAAACACAAACACAAACACAAACACACACACACACAGATACACACACACGGACAGGTAAGCACACACACATAAACACACACGCAAAGGTATGCACACACACATGGACAGGTAAGCACATGGACAGGTAAGCACACGGACAGGTAAGCACATGGACAGGTAAGCACACAGACAGGTAAGCACATGGACAGGGAGGACAGGGAGGGAGGAGACGGGAAGAGGAAATGGAGAGATATATATTATATTATTTTCAAAAGATTTGGTTTGGTTTTCAACAGTGAAAACTTGTGCTCACCTTTGACTGCATCAAGGGCCTTCTGAATATCATCAGCTTTCAAAAAATCTTTCAAAGCAGCCATCTTGGTAACTGAGGGGAGAGAGAGAGAGGTTTATGAATATATAATATGGATAGCATAAATGAGGCGCTAGGACAAAGTGCTTAGTGTCAGTTACTAGGTTCTATTGAGCCCTGAGACCTTGGCTAAGGAACAGGACAGACAGAGATACACAGACCCACTGTCTCTGGGAATGTGATGTAAAGCACCATGAATAGTGTCTGGCAGTCACAAAGTAAGGACAGTGGATGTAAGGACACACTGGAGAGGAGGAGGAGAGAGGGAAGAAAAAGAGAGGAGAGGAACAGCATCAGAGTTTGGCCAGTGACCATGAGCTGGGCTCTATATCGTTCTGGCACTCAACGGACACCCAAATTAACTTGGCAGAGGTGGGGAGGATGGGAAAAGGAGAGGAGGGGAGGAGGGTAGAAAGGGGAGAGGAGGGGGGAAATGAGAGAGGACGGAGAAAGGAGAGAGGAGGGGAGAAAGGAGAGGAGGGGAGAAAGGGGAGAGGAGGGGGGAAAGGAGAGAGGAGGGGAGAAAGGAGAGAGGAGGGGGGAAAGGGGAGAGGAGGGGGGAAAGGGGAGAGGAGGGGGGAAAGGGGAGTGGAGGGGAGAAAGGAGAGAGGAGAGAAGAAAGGGGAGAGGAGGGGAGAAAGGGGAGAGGAGGGGAGAAAGGAGAGAGGAGAAGGGAAAGGAGAGAGGAGGGGAGAAAGGAGAGAGGAGGGGGGAAAGGGGAGAGGAGGGGAGAAAGGGGAGAGGAGGGGAGAAAGGAGAGAGGAGGGGAGAAAGGAGAGAGGACGGGGGAAAGGGGAGAGGAGGGGAGAAAGGAGAGAGGAGGGGAGAAAGGGGAGGTGGGGAGAGAGGAGGGGAGAGAGGAGGGAGAAAGGGGAGAGGAGGGGGGAAAGGGGAGAGGAGGGGAGAAAGGGGAGAGGAGGGGGGAAAGGGGAGAGGAGGGGGGAAAGGAGAGAGGAGGGGGGAAAGGGGAGAGGAGGGGAGAAAGGAGAGAGGAGGGGAGAAAGGGGAGAGGAGGGGGGAAAGGGGAGAGGAGGGGGGAAAGGGGAGAGGAGGGGGGAAAGGGGAGAGGAGGGGAGAAAGGGGAGGGGAGAAAGGAGAGAGGAGGGGAGAAAGGAGAGAGGAGGGGAGAAAGGAGAGAGGAGGGGGGAAAGGGGAGAGGAGGGGAGAGAGGAGGGGAGAAAGGGGAGGCGGGGAGAGAGGAGGGGAGAAAGGAGAGAGGAGGGAGAAAGGGGAGAGGATTGGGGAAAGGGGAGAGGAGGGGGGAAAGGGGAGAGGAGGGGAGAAAGGGGAGAGGAGGGGAGAAAGCTGACCAAAAGCCATATTTGGTAATATAAGACGCAGCATAAATAAAGATTGTGAACAGAGGTGCAATGATAATCAACAAGATACTTCCCAAGACAAATCTTAGAAGAAAGCATATGACTACCACTCTCTCAAAATGGAGCCAGAGTCCTATTGCCTCACATTTACAAGTTCACCCAGCTCTATTTGATCATGGCAGTTGTCGTGTCCTGGGTGCACAGTTTCAAAATGTTTGTGAAATCATTCCTGCATTGCCTTAAATTGCTCAATAGATGTCAGTAAAGAGCCAGACAGATATCACTTAATAACTACTCAGTACAACTGAGAGAGAATCTCAATAGTCTCCACTAGCATCCTTACCCTCGCCTGCAATAATGCAAGAAGACATTGAAAGATAAATTGGTGGAAGCCGTCAGAGGGACTTTCTGTCTGACTCTGTCTAATTATTCTAAATAAGAACAAGGCCATGGGGTGAGGAAGCCTCTATATTACTGAGATAAAGCCTGATTAGGTTAGTGACATGGAGGTATAGAGTCTAGTGACATGGAGGTATAGAGTCTAGTGACATGTTGGTGGATAGAGTCTAGTGACATGGAGGTGGATAGAGTCTAGTGAAATTGAGGTGGATAGAGTCTAGTGACATGGAGGTGGATAGAGTCTAGTGACATGGAGGTGGACAGAGTCTAGTGACATGGAGGTGGATAGAGTCTAGTGACATGGAGGTGGATAGAGTCTAGTGAAATTGAGGTAGATAGAGTCTACTGGCATGGAGGTGGATAGAGTCTAGTGACATGGAGGTGGATAGAGTCTAGTGACATGGTGGTGGATAGAGTCTAGTGACATGGAGGTGGATAGAGTCTAGTGACATGGAGGTGGATAGAGTCTACTGGCATGGAGGTGGAAAGAGTCTAGTGACATGGAGGTGGATAGAGTCTAGTGACATGGAGGTGGATAGAGTCTAGTGACATGGAGGTGGATAGAGTCTAGTGACATGGAGGTGGATAGAGTCTAGTGACATGGTGGTATAGAGTCTAGTGACATGGAGGTATAGAGTCTAGTGACATGGAGGTGTATAGAGTCTAGTGACATGGAGGTGGATAGAGTCTAGTGACATGGAGGTGGATAGAGTCTAGTGACATGGTGGTATAGAGTCTAGTGACATGGAGGTATAGAGTCTAGTGACATGGAGGTGGATAGAGTCTAGTGACATGGTGGTGGATAGAGTCTAGTGACATGGAGGTGGATAGAGTCTAGTGACATGGTGTTGGATAGAGTCTAGTGACATGGAGGTATAGAGTCTAGTGGAATGGTGGTATAGAGTCTAGTGACATGGAGGTATAGAGTCTAGTGACATGGAGGTGTATAGAGTCTAGTGACATGGAGGTGGATAGAGTCTAGTGACATGGAGGTGGATAGAGTCTAGTGACATGGAGGTGGATAGAGTCTAGTGACATGGAGGTGGATAGAGTCTACTGGCATGGAGGTGGATAGAGTCTAGTGACATGGAGGTGGATAGAGTCTATTGACATGGAGGTGGATAGAGTCTAGTGACATGGAGGTGGATAGAGTCTATTGACATGGAGGTGGATAGAGTCTAGTGACATGGAGGTGGATAGAGTCTAGTGACATGGTGGTGGATAGAGTCTAGTGACATGGAGGTGGATAGAGTCTAGTGACATGGAGGTATAGAGTCTAGTGACATTGTGGTATAGAGTCTAGTGACATGGAGGTGTATAGAGTCTAGTGACATTGAGGTGGATAGAGTCTAGTGACATGGAGGTGGATAGAGTCTAGTGACATGGAGGTGGATAGAGTCTAGTGACATGGAGGTGGATAGAGTCTACTGGCATGGAGGTGGATAGAGTCTAGTGACATGGAGGTGGATAGAGTCT
>NC_143034.1:17002500-17012500 GCF_057628025.1 Oncorhynchus mykiss | reverse complement strand
AGAGTCTAGTGACATGGAGGTGGATAGAGTCTAGTGACATGGTGGTGGATAGAGTCTAGTGACATGGAGGTGGATAGAGTCTAGTGACATGGAGGTGGATAGAGTCTAGTGACATGGAGGTGGATAGAGTCTAGTGACATGGAGGTGGATAGAGTCTAGTGACATGGAGGTGGATAGAGTCTAGTGACATGGAGGTGGATAGAGTCTAGTGACATGGAGGTGGATAGAGTCTAGTGACATGGAGGTGGATAGAGTCTAGTGACATGTAGGTGGATAGAGTCTAGTGACATTGTGGTATAGAGTCTATTGACATGGTGGTATAGAGTCTAGCGACATGGAGGTAGATAGAGTCTAGTGACATGGTGGTGGATAGAGTCTAGTGACATGGTGGTGGATAGAGTCTAGTGACATGGTGGTGGATAGAGTCTAGTGACATGGTGGTGGATAGAGTCTAGTGACATGGAGGTATAGAGTCTAGTGACATGGAGGTGGATAGAGTCTAGTGACATGGTGGTGGATAGAGTCTAGTGACATGGAGGTGGATAGAGTCTAGTGACATGGAGGTGGATAGAGTCTAGTGACATGGAGGTATAGAGTCTAGTGACATGGAGGTGGATAGAGTCTAGTGACATGGAGGTGGATAGAGTCTAGTGACATGGAGGTATAGAGTCTAGTGACATGGAGGTGGATAGAGTCTAGTGACATGGAGGTGGATAGAGTCTAGTGACATGGAGGTATAGAGTCTAGTGACATGGAGGTGGATAGAGTCTAGTGACATGGAGGTGGATAGAGTCTAGTGACATGGAGGTATAGAGTCTAGTGACATGGAGGTATAGAGTCTAGTGACATGGAGGTATAGAGTCTAGTGACATGGAGGTGGATAGAGTCTAGTGACATGGAGGTGGATAGAGTCTAGTGACATGGAGGTATAGAGTCTAGTGACATGGAGGTATAGAGTCTAGTGACATGGAGGTATAGAGTCTAGTGACATGGAGGTGGATAGAGTCTAGTGACATGGAGGTATAGAGTCTAGTGACATGGAGGTGGATAGAGTCTAGTGACATGGAGGTGGATAGAGTCTAGTGACATGGTGGTATAGAGTCTAGTGACATGGAGGTATAGAGTCTAGTGACATGGAGGTGGATAGAGTCTAGTGACATGGAGGTGGATAGAGTCTAGTGACATGGAGGTGGATAGAGTCTAGTGACATGGAGGTGGATAGAGTATAGTGACATGGTGCTATAGAGTCTAGTGACATGGAGGTATAGAGTCTAGTGACATGGAGGTGGATAGAGTCTAGTGACATGGAGGTGGATAGAGTCTAGTGACATGGAGGTATAGAGTCTAGTGACATGGAGGTGGATAGAGTCTAGTGACATGGAGGTGGATAGAGTCTAGTGACATGGTGGTATAGAGTCTATTGACATGGTGGTATATAGTCTAGTGACATGGCGGTGGATAGAGTCTAGTGACATGGAGGTGGATAGAGTCTAGTGACATTGTGGTATAGAGTCTACTGACATGGTGGTATAGTCTAGTGACATGGAGGTGGATAGAGTCTAGTGACATGGAGGTGGATAGAGTCTAGTGACATTGTGGTATAGAGTCTATTGACATGGTGGTATAGAGTCTAGCGACATGGAGGTAGATAGAGTCTAGTGACATGGTGGTGGATAGAGTCTAGTGACATGGTGGTGGATAGAGTCTAGTGACATGGTGGTGGATAGAGTCTAGTGACATGGTGGTGGATAGAGTCTAGTGACATGGAGGTGGATAGAGTCTAGTGACATGGAGGTGGATAGAGTCTACTGGCATGGAGGTGGAAAGAGTCTAGTGACATGGAGGTGGATAGAGTCTAGTGACATGGAGGTGGATAGAGTCTAGTGACATGGTGGTGGATAGAGTCTAGTGACATGGTGGTGGATAGAGTCTAGTGACATGGTGGTGGATAGAGTCTAGTGACATGGTGGTGGATAGAGTCTAGTGACATGGTGGTGGATAGAGTCTAGTGACATGGAGGTATAGAGTCTAGTGACATGGAGGTGGATAGAGTCTAGTGACATGGTGGTGGATAGAGTCTAGTGACATGGAGGTGGATAGAGTCTAGTGACATGGAGGTGGATAGAGTCTAGTGACATGGAGGTATAGAGTCTAGTGACATGGAGGTGGATAGAGTCTAGTGACATGGAGGTGGATAGAGTCTAGTGACATGGAGGTATAGAGTCTAGTGACATGGAGGTGGATAGAGTCTAGTGACATGGAGGTGGATAGAGTCTAGTGACATGGAGGTATAGAGTCTAGTGACATGGAGGTGGATAGAGTCTAGTGACATGGAGGTGGATAGAGTCTAGTGACATGGAGGTATAGAGTCTAGTGACATGGAGGTATAGAGTCTAGTGACATGGAGGTATAGAGTCTAGTGACATGGAGGTGGATAGAGTCTAGTGACATGGAGGTGGATAGAGTCTAGTGACATGGAGGTATAGAGTCTAGTGACATGGAGGTATAGAGTCTAGTGACATGGAGGTATAGAGTCTAGTGACATGGAGGTATAGAGTCTAGTGACATGGAGGTGGATAGAGTCTAGTGACATGGAGGTATAGAGTCTAGTGACATGGAGGTGGATAGAGTCTAGTGACATGGAGGTGGATAGAGTCTAGTGACATGGTGGTATAGAGTCTAGTGACATGGAGGTATAGAGTCTAGTGACATGGAGGTGGATAGAGTCTAGTGACATGGAGGTGGATAGAGTCTAGTGACATGGAGGTGGATAGAGTCTAGTGACATGGAGGTGGATAGAGTATAGTGACATGGTGCTATAGAGTCTAGTGACATGGAGGTATAGAGTCTAGTGACATGGAGGTGGATAGAGTCTAGTGACATGGAGGTGGATAGAGTCTAGTGACTTGGAGGTATAGAGTCTAGTGACATGGAGGTGGATAGAGTCTAGTGACATGGAGGTGGAAAGAGTCTAGTGACATGGTGGTATAGAGTCTATTGACATGGTGGTATATAGTCTAGTGACATGGCGGTGGATAGAGTCTAGTGACATGGAGGTGGATAGAGTCTAGTGACATTGTGGTATAGAGTCTACTGACATGGTGGTATAGTCTAGTGACATGGAGGTGGATAGAGTCTAGTGACATGGAGGTGGATAGAGTCTAGTGACATTGTGGTATAGAGTCTATTGACATGGTGGTATAGAGTCTAGCGACATGGAGGTAGATAGAGTCTAGTGACATGGTGGTGGATAGAGTCTAGTGACATGGTGGTGGATAGAGTCTAGTGACATGGTGGTGGATAGAGTCTAGTGACATGGTGGTGGATAGAGTCTAGTGACATGGAGGTGGATAGAGTCTAGTGACATGGAGGTGGATAGAGTCTACTGGCATGGAGGTGGAAAGAGTCTAGTGACATGGAGGTGGATAGAGTCTAGTGACATGGAGGTGGATAGAGTCTAGTGACATGGAGGTGGATAGAGTCTAGTGACATGGAGGTGGATAGAGTCTAGTGACATGGAGGTGGATAGAGTCTAGTGACATGGAGGTGGATAGAGTCTTGTGACATGGAGGTGGATAGAGTCTACTGGCATGGAGGTGGACAGAGTCTAGTGACATGGAGGTGGATAGAGTCTAGTGACATGGAGGTATAGAGTCTACTGGCATGGAGGTGGATAGAGTCTAGTGACATGGAGGTGGATAGAGTCTAGTGACATGGCGGTGGATAGAGTCTAGTGACATGGAGGTGGATAGAGTCTAGTGACATGGAGGTGGATAGAGTCTAGTGACATGGTGGTGGATAGAGTCTAGTGGCATGGAGGTATAGAGTCTAGTGACATGGTGGTGGATAGAGTCTACTGGCATGGAGGTGGATAGAGTCTAGTGACATGGAGGTGGACAGAGTCTAGTGACATGGAGGTATAGAGTCTAGTGACATGGTGGTATAGAGTCTAGTGACATGGTGGTGGATAGAGTCTAGTGACATGGTGGTGGATAGAGTCTAGTGACATGGAGGTGGATAGAGTCTAGTGACATGGTGGTATAGAGTCTAGTGACATGGTGGTGGATAGAGTCTACTGGCATGGAGGTGGATAGAGTCTAGTGACATGGTGGTATAGAGTCTAGTGACATGGAGGTGGATAGAGTCTACTGGCATGGAGGTGGATAGAGTCTAGTGACATGGAGGTGGATAGAGTCTAGTGACATGGTGGTGGATAGAGTCTAGTGACATTGTGGTATAGAGTCTACTGGCATGGAGGTGGATAGAGTCTAGTGACATGGTGGTATAGAGTCTATTGACATGGTGGTATATAGTCTAGTGACATGGCGGTGGATAGAGTCTAGTGACATGGAGGTGGATAGAGTCTAGTGACATTGTGGTATAGAGTCTACTGACATGGTGGTATAGTCTAGTGACATGGAGGTGGATAGAGTCTAGTGACATGGAGGTGGATAGAGTCTAGTGACATTGTGGTATAGAGTCTATTGACATGGTGGTATAGAGTCTAGCGACATGGAGGTAGATAGAGTCTAGTGACATGGTGGTGGATAGAGTCTAGTGACATGGTGGTGGATAGAGTCTAGTGACATGGTGGTGGATAGAGTCTAGTGACATGGTGGTGGATAGAGTCTAGTGACATGGAGGTGGATAGAGTCTAGTGACATGGAGGTGGATAGAGTCTACTGGCATGGAGGTGGAAAGAGTCTAGTGACATGGAGGTGGATAGAGTCTAGTGACATGGAGGTGGATAGAGTCTAGTGACATGGAGGTGGATAGAGTCTAGTGACATGGAGGTGGATAGAGTCTAGTGACATGGAGGTGGATAGAGTCTAGTGACATGGAGGTGGATAGAGTCTTGTGACATGGAGGTGGATAGAGTCTACTGGCATGGAGGTGGACAGAGTCTAGTGACATGGAGGTGGATAGAGTCTAGTGACATGGAGGTATAGAGTCTACTGGCATGGAGGTGGATAGAGTCTAGTGACATGGAGGTGGATAGAGTCTAGTGACATGGCGGTGGATAGAGTCTAGTGACATGGAGGTGGATAGAGTCTAGTGACATGGTGGTGGATAGAGTCTAGTGGCATGGAGGTATAGAGTCTAGTGACATGGTGGTGGATAGAGTCTACTGGCATGGAGGTGGATAGAGTCTAGTGACATGGAGGTGGACAGAGTCTAGTGACATGGAGGTATAGAGTCTAGTGACATGGTGGTATAGAGTCTAGTGACATGGTGGTGGATAGAGTCTAGTGACATGGTGGTGGATAGAGTCTAGTGACATGGAGGTGGATAGAGTCTAGTGACATGGTGGTATAGAGTCTAGTGACATGGTGGTGGATAGAGTCTACTGGCATGGAGGTGGATAGAGTCTAGTGACATGGTGGTATAGAGTCTAGTGACATGGAGGTGGATAGAGTCTACTGGCATGGAGGTGGATAGAGTCTAGTGACATGGAGGTGGATAGAGTCTAGTGACATGGTGGTGGATAGAGTCTAGTGACATTGTGGTACAGAGTCTATTGACATGGTGGTATATAGTCTACTGGCATGGAGGTGGATAGAGTCTAGTGACATGGCGGTGGATAGAGTCTAGTGACATGGAGGTGGATAGAGTCTAGTGACATGGCGGTGGATAGAGTCTATTGACAAGGAGGTGGATAGAGTCTACTGGCATGGAGGTGGATAGAGTCTAGTGACATGGAGGTGGATAGAGTCTACTGGCATGGATGTGGATAGAGTCTAGTGACATGGTGGTATAGAGTCTAGTGACATGGAGGTATAGAGTCTAGTGACATGGAGGTGGATAGAGTCTAGTGACATGGTGGTGGATAGAGTCTAGTGACATGGAGGTGGATAGAGTCTAGTGACATGGAGGTGGATAGAGTCTAGTGACATGGAGGTGGATAGAGTCTAGTGACATGGAGGTGGATAGAGTCTAGTGACATGGAGGTGGATAGAGTCAAGTGACATGGAGGTGGATAGAGTCTAGTGACATGTAGGTGGATAGAGTCTAGTGACATTGTGGTATAGAGTCTATTGACATGGTGGTATAGAGTCTAGCGACATGGAGGTAGATAGAGTCTAGTGACATGGTGGTGGATAGAGTCTAGTGACATGGTGGTGGATAGAGTCTAGTGACATGGTGGTGGATAGAGTCTAGTGACATGGTGGTGGATAGAGTCTAGTGACATGGAGGTGGATAGAGTCTATTGACATGGTGGTGGATAGAGTCTAGTGACATGGAGGTGGATAGAGTCTAGTGACATGGAGGTGGATAGAGTCTAGTGACATGGAGGTGGATAGAGTCTAGTGACATGGAGGTGGATAGAGTCTAGTGACATGGTGGTATAGAGTCTAGTGACATGGTGGTGGATAGAGTCTAGTGACATGGTGGTGGATAGAGTCTAGTGACATGGAGGTGGATAGAGTCTAGTGACATGGTGGTATAGAGTCTAGTGACATGGTGGTGGATAGAGTCTACTGGCATGGAGGTGGATAGAGTCTAGTGACATGGTGGTATAGAGTCTAGTGACATGGAGGTGGATAGAGTCTACTGGCATGGAGGTGGATAGAGTCTAGTGACATGGAGGTGGATAGAGTCTAGTGACATGGTGGTGGATAGAGTCTAGTGACATTGTGGTATAGAGTCTATTGACATGGTGGTATATAGTCTACTGGCATGGAGGTGGATAGAGTCTAGTGACATGGCGGTGGATAGAGTCTAGTGACATGGAGGTGGATAGAGTCTAGTGACATGGCGGTGGATAGAGTCTATTGACAAGGAGGTGGATAGAGTCTACTGGCATGGAGGTGGATAGAGTCTAGTGACATGGAGGTGGATAGAGTCTACTGGCATGGATGTGGATAGAGTCTAGTGACATGGTGGTATAGAGTCTAGTGACATGGAGGTATAGAGTCTAGTGACATGGAGGTGGATAGAGTCTAGTGACATGGTGGTGGATAGAGTCTAGTGACATGGAGGTGGATAGAGTCTAGTGACATGGAGGTGGATAGAGTCTAGTGACATGGAGGTGGATAGAGTCTAGTGACATGGAGGTGGATAGAGTCTAGTGACATGGAGGTGGATAGAGTCAAGTGACATGGAGGTGGATAGAGTCTAGTGACATGTAGGTGGATAGAGTCTAGTGACATTGTGGTATAGAGTCTATTGACATGGTGGTATAGAGTCTAGCGACATGGAGGTAGATAGAGTCTAGTGACATGGTGGTATAGAGTCTAGTGACATGGAGGTATAGAGTCTAGTGACATGGAGGTGGATAGAGTCTAGTGACATGGTGGTGGATAGAGTCTAGTGACATGGAGGTGGATAGAGTCTAGTGACATGGAGGTGGATAGAGTCTAGTGACATGGAGGTGGATAGAGTCTAGTGACATGGAGGTGGATAGAGTCTAGTGACATGGAGGTGGATAGAGTCAAGTGACATGGAGGTGGATAGAGTCTAGTGACATGTAGGTGGATAGAGTCTAGTGACATTGTGGTATAGAGTCTATTGACATGGTGGTATAGAGTCTAGCGACATGGAGGTAGATAGAGTCTAGTGACATGGTGGTGGATAGAGTCTAGTGACATGGTGGTGGATAGAGTCTAGTGACATGGTGGTGGATAGAGTCTAGTGACATGGTGGTGGATAGAGTCTAGTGACATGGAGGTGGATAGAGTCTATTGACATGGTGGTGGATAGAGTCTAGTGACATGGAGGTGGATAGAGTCTAGTGACATGGAGGTGGATAGAGTCTAGTGACATGGAGGTGGATAGAGTCTAGTGACATGGAGGTGGATAGAGTCTAGTGACATGGTGGTATAGAGTCTAGTGACATGGTGGTGGATAGAGTCTAGTGACATGGTGGTGGATAGAGTCTAGTGACATGGAGGTGGATAGAGTCTAGTGACATGGTGGTATAGAGTCTAGTGACATGGTGGTGGATAGAGTCTACTGGCATGGAGGTGGATAGAGTCTAGTGACATGGTGGTATAGAGTCTAGTGACATGGAGGTGGATAGAGTCTACTGGCATGGAGGTGGATAGAGTCTAGTGACATGGAGGTGGATAGAGTCTAGTGACATGGTGGTGGATAGAGTCTAGTGACATTGTGGTATAGAGTCTATTGACATGGTGGTATATAGTCTACTGGCATGGAGGTGGATAGAGTCTAGTGACATGGCGGTGGATAGAGTCTAGTGACATGGAGGTGGATAGAGTCTAGTGACATGGCGGTGGATAGAGTCTATTGACAAGGAGGTGGATAGAGTCTACTGGCATGGAGGTGGATAGAGTCTAGTGACATGGAGGTGGATAGAGTCTACTGGCATGGATGTGGATAGAGTCTAGTGACATGGTGGTATAGAGTCTAGTGACATGGAGGTATAGAGTCTAGTGACATGGAGGTGGATAGAGTCTAGTGACATGGTGGTGGATAGAGTCTAGTGACATGGAGGTGGATAGAGTCTAGTGACATGGAGGTGGATAGAGTCTAGTGACATGGAGGTGGATAGAGTGTAGTGACATGGAGGTGGATAGAGTCTAGTGACATGGAGGTGGATAGAGTCAAGTGACATGGAGGTGGATAGAGTCTAGTGACATGTAGGTGGATAGAGTCTAGTGACATTGTGGTATAGAGTCTATTGACATGGTGGTATAGAGTCTAGCGACATGGAGGTAGATAGAGTCTAGTGACATGGTGGTGGATAGAGTCTAGTGACATGGTGGTGGATAGAGTCTAGTGACATGGTGGTGGATAGAGTCTAGTGACATGGTGGTGGATAGAGTCTAGTGACATGGAGGTGGATAGAGTCTATTGACATGGTGGTGGATAGAGTCTAGTGACATGGAGGTGGATAGAGTCTAGTGACATGGAGGTGGATAGAGTCTAGTGACATGGAGGTGGATAGAGTCTAGTGACATGGAGGTGGATAGAGTCTAGTGACATGGAGGTATAGAGTCTAGTGACATGGAGGTGGATAGAGTCTAGTGACATGGAGGTGGATAGAGTATATAGTATAGTGACATGGCGGTGGATAGAGTCTAGTGACATTGTGGTATAGAGTCTACTGACATGGTGGTATAGTCTAGTGACATGGAGGTGGATAGAGTCTAGTGACATGGAGGTGGATAGAGTCTAGTGACATTGTGGTATAGAGTCTATTGACATGGTGGTATAGAGTCTAGCGACATGGAGGTAGATAGAGTCTAGTGACATGGTGGTGGATATAGTCTAGTGACATGGTGGTGGATAGAGTCTAGTGACATGGTGGTGGATAGAGTCTAGTGACATGGTGGTGGATAGAGTCTAGCGACATGGAGGTAGATAGAGTCTAGTGACATGGTGGTGGATAGAGTCTAGTGACATGGTGGTGGATAGAGTCTAGTGACATGGTGGTGGATAGAGTCTAGTGACATGGTGGTGGATAGAGTCTAGTGACATGGTGGTGTATAGAGTCTAGTGACATGGTGGTGGATAGAGTCTAGTGACATGGAGGTGGATAGAGTCTATTGACATGGTGGTATAGAGTCTAGCTACATGGAGGTAGATAGAGTCTAGTGACATGGTGGTGGATAGAGTCTAGTGACATGGTGGTGGATAGAGTCTAGTGACATGTTGGTGGATAGAGTCTAGTGACATGGTGGTGGACAGAGACTAGTGACATGGAGGTGGACAGAGACTAGTGACATGGAGGTGGATAGAGTCTAGTGACATGGAGGTGGATAGAGTCTAGTGACATGGAGGTGGATAGAGTCTATTGACATGGTGGTATAGAGTCTAGCGACATGGAGGTAGATAGAGTCTAGTGACATGGTGGTGGATAGAGTCTAGTGACATGGTGGTGGATAGAGTCTAGTGTGTGTTGTTAGATATTACTGCTCTGTTTGAGCTGTGTGTTTGTGTGTGTGCATGTATGTGTGTTCCTGTGTTTGTGTGTGTATGATTGTGTGTGTGTGTGGTTTTGTGTGTGGTGGTGTGTGTGTTTGTGTTTGTGTGTGTG